>NC_072773.1:22508441-22637546 GCF_022539595.1 Amphiprion ocellaris
TTTCATTGTCAGATGATGAGGTGTTTTGGCCATGTGACTTTGGACCATATTAATGACAAGGTAGAATACATATGTGACATTAGTTTTACACTTGATGCTCAATATTCTTTAAAAGTACCTCCCCTTTTTGGTGGTAAAATTTTAATTCTACTGAAGTGGAGAGTTGGCTCTTGCATCCGTAGTAGGTCAGTGGAATCACTGAAAGAGATGCATTAAAAGAAGTAATGATCAAATTTGCTATCAGAATCACTCGTCTTGTTGCTCATCCCTTGGTCTTCACTTGAGAATAATTCACAGAACAGTTCATAGTTAATCTCAATGTATTAACCATAATGTGAATAAGCATAATATTTTGGCATTGCAGTCTAATGGCATGAAGCCTGCACTCTCATCATAATACTTTTATGTCCTGTGTGTTTTTTCCTTTCATTTGCATCAAAGCACTTTTGTTTGGCTTCGTCTGCGTTCACTAAAAGCACTAATACTGGACAGTACAAAATATGAAGCCTATAAATATCTCCAGAGGAATAACTTATAGGAGTGTGAAATTTCTGCCGCTGTAACTTTTTATCTGCAAAAAAAGCAGCTAATCCACTGGCCGCTGTGCATGCAAATCATATCTTCTTTTTCCAGGTGGTGGAGAGGAAAAGAACCCCTGCAGAGATTCGAGAAGAGTATGAGCGTCTTCAGAGAGAGCGAGAGGAGAGACGGCTTCAGCAAAGGACCAACCCAAAGGTATGTCCGAGGGAGGGTAACGAGCCTCACATTGAACTGATTATGATGTAGGTGTCTTGTACATGTTACATTCACAAATATTCAACTCAGTATTAACTCTTGATGACTTCACAGGGGACGATCAGTGTGGGCATTGATGCCACAGACCTCTTTGATCGGTATGAAGAGGACTATGAAGACATGGTTGGAGGCGGAGTGCCACATGTGGAAATCAACAAGATGCACATATCACAATCCATAGAGGTAAGTAATGTTTTGGAATGAAAAAAAAAATGGCAGGTCTAAGATTGCAGTTAGAAATGAGGTTCTCATCAAAGAGCTTTATGTGTTCTTCTGCAGGCTCCTCTTACTACAAAAGACACAGCCATTTTGTCTGGCTCCTTGTCAACCCACAATGGAAATGGAGGTGGCACCATTAACTTGGCCTTGAGAAGAGTCACTTCAGCGAAGGGGTGGGGTGAGGTATGCTGCACTCCCACTGGACACCCCACAATGGTGCTATAAATGGCACACTTTCTACCTCTGCCTCAAAACAGGTGTCTGACCGTGTTATACAACATGCACTGGTATTTTAGGGTGTGAAGCTTTGTTTTCTGTATTCATACAGATAGAGTTGGGAGCTGGAGACACTCATGGACCTCTCTTTGGAATGAAGATATTCCGCAATTTGACGCCTCGATTGTATGTGTTGAAATACAGGCAAAAAAACCAAAACGTCCACATCGTGTGTTTTCACAACAACGTGAACACATCACAGATTTTCTTTTCCCCATTTGTTTTTTCTTCAGCTTTGTAACTGCCCAGTGTGGCCTTCAGTTTTCATCCCGAGGCGTGCGTCCTGGGGTCACCACAGTGCTGGCCCGTCACCTAGACAAGAACACTATGGGCTATCTGCAGTGGCGTTGGGGGATCCAGTCCTCTATGAACACCAGCATAGTGAGAGACACGAAGAGCAGCCACTTCACCTTCGCAGTGCAGGTTAGCAGACAGCAGTTACATTTAACTTTAATCACAGCCATCTGAATCAAAAGTTGCCTCACCGAAAATGATCATGTACTCTTTGTCTCTGCAGCTGGGTATTCCTCACACTTTTATGATGATGAGCTATCAGTACAAGTTCCAGGATGAAGACCAGACAAAGATTAAGGGCTCAGTAAAGTATGTATATAGGTTATTTGGAAAATGCAATTAGGCTTGTGCAATGAAGCAATAGCAACATGCACATACTTTACCATCATTAAAGTAGAAAACGAAAATACAAAATTCAGTTACATGAACCAACCCCAAGCATGTTCTCTTTGGTTCATTGCTTCCCACTAAAATTAGCATTAAAACATTACCTATGTACCTCAATAAATAGGCTAGGTCGTTCAAGTTTTTCTTTATTAAAAAATAGGTAAATAAATTGATGAATGGCCGTCAATATTGACTGAAATGAAACGTTTTGTTGTGATATATTTTTCAGCTGTATTGCCCAGCCCGAAATGTAATCCTAAGTTCTTATTAAGATCCCTGTTATAGGCTACAATGACATTTGTATAGTCTGAAACTCTAAAGTGACTTGGATTTAAAATAAGCTCCAATTCAAGTCAGCTGCAGGTGGAGAGGTATTGACTTTCTCTTTATGTTACAGATCAGGTTTCTTTGGGACTGTGTTAGAGTACGGTGCTGAGAGGAAGATCAGTCGACACAGCGTCCTGGGGGCCACCGTCAGCGTGGGAGTGCCCCAAGGTGTCTCCCTGAAGATCAAGTAAGTGCAAATCCTTGCTGTTGTTTCCAGACGGTGTTACTCACAGTACTGTTGCCATGGCGCCCATAGGAATCAAGACGTAACTTCACGTCAGCCAATCGAATTAATTTTCTACAAATTTTGTCTGCATTTGGGTTGTGTCTTTGGGCGTATACACAAAGGAGTGGGCCAGCTGAGATGCCTGGCACATCCTGGGATGTGCATACTCTGAACTGCGTAGTTCTTATTTCTGTAATATCCTAGGAACAATCAGCACAAAACTGACTGCCCTGTCTCATGTAGAGGGTGGCAGTATTTTCACTGTGCTCATAAAACCAACTCTGTACCTGCAGACTAAACAGAGCCAGCCAGACGTATTTCTTCCCTATTCACCTGACTGACCAACTCCTGCCTAGTGCTGTATTTTACGCCACAGTTGGACCACTGGTTTTCTACCTCGCCATCCAGCAGCTTATTATTCGGCCCTACTTGCGGGCCCAGAAGGAACAGTAAGAAGCCCTCACTTTACCATTGGTTGTTTCATGCAAGCAATGTTATTGGAAGTAGCACCACATGTGTTATTATGGCCAGATTTTATGAGCTCATTTTATTTCTCCATTTATCTTTTAACTCCACAGAGACTTGGAGAAGCAGAGGGAGAGCTCGGCCTCCGATATAGCCCGAAAGAAACAGGAGGCAGAGTCTGCTGTGAGTAATTTACAGGCTTACACGTAGCTTTGGTGCCAATCTGACATTGTGGTTCAGCGTTAGATGAAAGGTTCAGGTATTGCGTCTGACTGTCAAGAAATATTAGTCCCAATGACAGTTAGATAAAGGGCCGAGATGGGATTAGATAAGATGCAAAGCATTAGCGAAATTCATTAGTGTAATCCATATGATGCGAGATCTCATTGTTTGTGTCTGTCTCGTCCTCTGTGTGCCTTTGTCATCTCTAAAGGTTTTGCTCATGCAAGAGTCTGTGCGGCGGATTATTGAAGCCGAGGAGTCTAGAATGGGTAAGATCAGTAATATTTAAGGGATGAGCTTATCCCGAGAATAATGTTTTTTAAGCAGCTTGTAAAACCAGAGTATTTGATTCTCTTAGATTCTGAACTGTTTTTCATGCATTTTGATGCTGATGTCTGGTTGAACGTTGCTCACTTCAAAGTGTAATTTCACAGATAGAGTCCCTCTTTTTTGCTGCATTAAACAGACCTGTCCCTCTTTGGCAAAAAAGTCCCCACTATTCACCACTTGTGAATTCCAGGCAAACTTAAAAAAAATGAGGCATAGCAAAGATTGTAGTGATGTTCTTGAACAGTTCAGTGACGTTTAAGAGGATTGAACACCGGGTAAAGGGGCAAGGAGTGTATGTGCCTTTCCATTGTTGTATCAGGAGACTTACTTTGTGGCCACCGATAGTATCTGAAGCCATTTTTGTTGAGAAATGGAAGCTTTTTAAACAGGCTTGGAATAGTTATTAGAGGAATATAGTTCTGTGGATTTTTAATGACCCTCCAGCCTTCATCTCCACTGGTGATAATGGGGCCTTTTTAGTTTGCCTTTGATAAGCAGAGTAACAAAAAGCTCTCAGCAGACGGTATAATTTTCACCGGGGGGAGTTTGGCAAGTGATAATTGGCTTGTGACACCTGTCATTGTAGAGCTTGCTTTGATTTTAGCATCATCAGAAGTCCCCTAGACTTTGCGCTTATAAAGCAACATTTAATAACTGTGTTTGTGTATAATCACAGACACACAGCTGCTCTCTCTGTTTAATGGACTAAACTCACAGGGCTTTCCATAAGAGTATGGAGTAGCCAGACAAGTCAGGGAAAGTAGCCAGCCAGAAAGGTTTTGGCAGTAAAGGCCCAAATTTGATGGTCTCTGGTGCATTCACGCCACTTTTCAGTCATATACACCAATCTGTATTATTGCATAATTTAGTAAGTTTGCCTAACCAATTGTAAACATGTAGGAAATTATTGTAAAGGATAATTGGGTAGGATTCATGTGTGTTTTAGCAGACAGTCTGTAAAGAGCTGTTAATATTTCAAACCACCTATACTCCTGATTGAATCATTCAGGTTTTTTTTTTTGACTGACATCTTCACTGTAAGGTTTATCTCTTATTTGTTGTTTCACTAAAACATAAATGCGCTCACATTCAAGGAAAGAAATCCGGCTATTTAAAGGAGAAACATGTTCTTAACCACGTCTTTTCTAGCATGTCTGTTGGTTTGAAATTAAATTCCTTCTAAAATAAACCTATGGCAAAAATCACTTGAAAATTACAAAACATGTGAATCACATGATTCAGATCATGCAAATCTACCGAATCAACTCAACTTCTTGTCATATTCAGCTGTAAAAATCGCATTGTAATTTAACAGAATTTATTCATTTGTTCAGTCATTCAGCCCATAAAAATCTAGAGCTTGTAGTGGACTTTTTTAACGTCCCATAATGTGCCCCTTTTCAGCAAATTAATAAAAGTCTCACAATTTCCCAGAATGTGTCTTTCAGTATTTCAGCTCAAAATACTGCAAAGATAATTCATTTCACCTTGACTGTATAACTCCTGGTTTCGGCTCTCTTCTAAACAGGCTGTTTCAGTGTCTGTAGTTTTGAATGCAGCTGAGCTGCTGCTGTCTATGCCTCCTTCAAGGAAGACTCACTGGATCAGTAATTGACAGTGTAGAGCAACACAGTATGGCAGCTTATGTGTGGGAGAGCAGGACTTTGTATCACCTGAAACTCTCTCTTTGAGAGATCATTTTACATTGAAATGAGCGAGAGCACAACAGGTGATATAAAATCACAGTATACCCGCCAGTCCATGTGTTTTGGTCTCAAATCCATCTTACAGTTTCAAGTGTTTTTTGATTGTCCCTCAACTTTACAGTTTCCATAGAGCTCTGACCTGTGGGCATATGATCAAAGTTAATGGCAAAGTTAACTACATTAACCGCACTGTGTGCTAACACTAAGGATTTTCCATTAAATGTGGGTACATTACCATCAGTAATAAACCCAGAGTGTCTTCAGCTCTTCAGATGATGCTGGGAGTGCCTAAAGACCTGTGTGTTCATTCTTGTAACCAACAGCAGAACATTTGGTGGTGTGCTTTGCTTGTGGCTGAGACATTTGAGTTATCAGAAGCAGCTGTAGCAGTGACTCTCCATTCTCTAATAGACGGGACACAACCTCTCAGCTGAGCATGCACACATACACACAGTTGTATAGAGAAACATCATGTTAAATGTATTGCCACTACATCAAATTTGTCAAATCAAAAGCATCTTAGATTCAAAGATTAATATAATAACATAGCCTGCTTTACTTAAATAAGTAGTTCAGCATGCTAAAGGAAAACTCCGCACTCTGAACTGGTTCCACAATTGTTTTTGCAGCTTGTAGTTAAAATGGATCATGCTGTGTTTTTGTTGTGCTCTGGCTAAATGATTTAGAGGAACTGTAGAAAAAAAGAAATTCCACTGGTGTTGTTAGAGACTATGCCCACAGTTGTCAGTCAAGATTGAAATAGTGAAAATGGCCATTTGTGTTGGGAGTTTTAGTATCAGTTATCCCAAAAATCTGTTTCTGTTTTATCTGTCATTCTTGGGATTTCTGATCTCTACTCTCAAACTAAGTCTGCCATTGTGTTGGCTAATTTGCATTTTGAAACACATTGCCGATGCTTCTTCCTGAACCTCATCTCAGGTCTCATCATCCTCAACGCCTGGTATGGCAAGTTTGTCACAGACAACAGCAGAAGACACGAGAGAGCGAAGGTCATTGATGTGACTGTGCCACTGCAGTGTCTGGTGAAAGACTCAAAACTCATCCTCACCGAGGCCACAAAGGTACGTCCATTAATCCAGTGCAAGAACCACAGAAATAATCCCAAACAAATACTATAAAGTAGATTTTAGAATAGCTGCTGCTGCATGACTTTGTGTTATTTTTCCAGTCAGGACTCCCTGGTTTCTACGACCCCTGCGTGGGGGAGGAGAAGAGCCTGAAGGTGCTGTATCAGTTCCGCGGCGTCATGCATCAAGTCCTGTCAGGAGACACTGAACCACTCAGGATACCAAAGCAATGTAAGTCCTGGGACAGCACAGTGGCAAATGAGACCCGAGTCGCAGTGGTACCCGGTTATCTGTCGTGTTTAGACACTGTATTGCAGATTAATGATTTGGTAGATTGTGTATTCCCTTGAAATGTGAAACCTGCCCCTGTTTCAGATGTTTCTTACAACGGGGAGAGTTTCCTTTAACTCCGAGCCTTTTGTAGACGAGCTTGTGCAGCACATCTGAGAATATTTTATCTCCGCTTTGAGAACGTCCTCTGAAATACACCGAGCTCCATCACCAGCCACCTGCATGTGCTTGTTCTGACCTTTTTGCTTTTGGTTCCACTGTGCAGCTCACAGGATTGACGCAGACACATAGGAGCTCCTCCTCCGCTGACCAAAAAGACTCGTCTCTCGTCTGTTCTGACAGAAGATGGACAAACCTCTGTTTTAGATACGACATGGATCTAAATCTGTGTTACTCAGAAATTGTGCATTTACTTCCTTGTCTTTATATTAATTTAAAAATGCAGAGTGGAGTAAGAACATCACAGACTGGATTAATCAAAGCCAGTATCCATGGACGGGGGTTGTGGTCTGCTTGAAATTCTAATGTGACACCAAAATCAGTGGCTACCATGTTACTTCCCAGGTCTTCTAGCCTGCTTGGTATCCATTTATTTTTGGTATGGCTTGTAAATTATGACAGAGTTCTATGTACTGTATTGAACAAAAACTGCAGTGCCTATGTGATTGAAGACAAGATTGCACCTCTGTTTGTTTGCCATATTATTAAAAACTGTCTCTCTCATGTTGTTTAACAATTTTGGCACTTTTTCAACATAAAGATTTCAGTAATGCTTGTGATATGAAATATTCTTGATGGTCTTGGTTAAAGCAAAGTCAGTAACTCTGAATGTGCTTTACTGTTAAAGATATTAGTTTCTAATGTGTGCTTACTCTGGGAAAAGGGAACTGCGGAGACTTTTAGTGATAACTGGAAAGTGGTGGGCAATACAAGCAACAGCTGCTAATACACAAAGAGGAAGCGATAAAAAGAAAGAAATAGCCACCAGTGACCACCGATGAATCATCACAGCTGCGAGCTTAGTTGAGCAGGAAGAAAGTGCAAATGGAAAGTGTTGTGACTGAATAGAGTTTAGAAAGAGTATTTATCATCTGTCATTTGAAGCTCATTCTACTCAACGTTTACTCTTCCACTGCCCACCAAATGGTGTGAAATCTGTAGGTCTTTCCCCTGTGACCCTTTTCTTCCCTCTTCCCTTCCTTTGCTATAAAGAGAAACGAGTGGTTTAAGTGAAAGCATATAACCAGAAATTTCCTGCAAGATTCACCAGTAGTGAATTTTAAGAGAGTAGACTCACAACAACATATCAGCAATGCGTTGTTCTTCTTTTCAGAGTAAAATGGCATGTTCTTCATCAAAATAGTCCATTAAAACCAGTAATGTGAACTAGGGAAAGACGCCCCACTTAAGAACAATGTCTATTTTAATTTAAATATATATGTAATTGTCAATATTATATGTGCACAAGAAGAATGCTTGAGTGAGCAAATTTAGGGAGAAATTCAGCCTTTAGAGACTACAGCTTTGTTATTATAAAATTAGATGGAAACTCCTGAAAAGGAGTATCTTCCGCCAAGAGTCATGTTGGTCAATATATACTTTGTACTTAGACTAAAGCAACTTCTAATGAATTCTCAATCAACAAACTACACAGACTTAAAGGATGTAGCTTTTCCTCTACAGTCAAAGGTATTCATTACCACTTATTTAAACATTGTAGCATGAACACAAGTTTTTAAGTTTATTATTCAGAAAATTCAGGTGTTCCACCTAGTATTTGCACAATATTTAAAGATTTTTTTTGTTTGAAAAACTTAATTAGCATAATTATCAACACAAGTCCATAAGTTGACAGATATTTTAAAAAATTAAGTTGCTTCAATATGATTTTTTTAAGTGTTACATACCTTATTATCATATTTAGGAATATGTGTTGGCCAATTTAAAGTTGCTCCAATAAGCATGTAGGAGAGGACACTTGAAATCCTGAACTTAAGGTGAAGAAAAATTGAGTTATGAATTTAAGTTACCACAAGTTAAATTCAGGTCTAAATCAACTGATGCAGAAATTTGAGTTTCACAACAATATTGAGTTGATGCAATTACCAGCATTATTATTGCAAACCCACCCATAAAACTTGAAAGTCTTATCTCAATCAGTTCGTTGTTTTTTTTTAAATTTTCATCATAGATCCTGTATATTATTTTTCAAAGTGTATCAGTTAGAAAATCCTGGGTAAACTTCCACATATTAGAAATGGACAATTCTCTATATGACTCTCATGTGCAGTGAAAAAGATTTGCATATATGTGTTCTTGTTTTGAAGAAAAACACAATGGCTTATTTTGCACTGTCAAAACCTTACATTGACATAAATCACTTCCTTTCATTTCCTCATACCAGTTACATGACTCCAATGTTTTTTTTATAGGATTATAATGGCTGCTGGGATCAAAGAAAATACCTGAAATTAAAAATAAAAATAAAAACTGCTGTATCTAGTGTTCAGGCGAGGGATTGTGGTGCTGTAGGGAGACTAATTGAAAGGCAGAGTCCGACCACAGACCCGCTGCAGCGACTCCATCATACGACATCTGCACACTTCATTTTTTTTTTTTTTAACTCAACATGGACAAAAGTTACGGACCATTCATTTAAATTAGCTCTGGTGATCTGCCATAGCAAGCTGTGTAATATCAACCTATCCAATTTAAAAAAAATAAAATAAAATAAAATAAAAAATTGGACAGCAAGGGTGGCAGAAAAAATACGTTGAAACCGTAAAAACGGTGAAAATAACAGCAGGTATCTTTAAAATATTGTTTGTTTCTGATTTAGCAACGGTTAAACTGAAGCCTTAAAAGAACAAACTATCATTATGTTACGTTTAGGCCAGTTTTTAAACTTTTTCACCATGTTTAATAATATGTTTTGTGTAATTTTACCATCTGTAATTTAACAAAACTGGGAATATCTGTAAAACAACAATTAAAAATTTATTACTTTTTACCATTTTTTCCCAATCCTTAACATACAATAATATTACATAAATGCACTAATTCATGTTTTTTTTTTCAATTTTTTTGTACTAATTTTGTCTTTTTTCATTTAGCTACAGTTAAAATGAAGCCTTAAAAGAACAAACTAACACACTACACAATTGAATTCACAAAGAGTTCAGTAAATTTTTTGCACCAAACATTACATTTGCATACAGGACTCATGTATCCCTAAGACAAAAGGCAAAAACTATAGTAACACTCAAACTTTATAGACAGCTCTGTGTCTCTCACCTCTCCTAGCAATGGTAAAAGACAAAAACAGTCATAGAACAGAGACCCATATTATACTAGCAGCTCTTATGAAGAAGTTACAGTTATTTCTTCTCCTTTCTTGCAGAGACTTAGGGGTGAAATTTACAAGGTTGAGAAGAAAAGAGATAAAGCCTTCACAGAGAAAGAGAGCATCTTTGTTCTAATGGCCTCAACACACTATGGTCAAATTCTGAGCTGCACACTAAAGAAGAATAAGAGACACACACACATTAACATTGTATATAATTGATATATAGAATGTCAAAGGCCTTTCCTATAATCAGAAGCTAAACAAGCCTGCCCAACATACCTCAAAATATGATGATTTACCAGTTTCATACGGCATACTACGTTTGTCAGTAGTATGTAGTAGGCAGCTTCAAACACAGCAATTGTTACTGTTGTCACTTTCCAGCTGGAAAGAACCAAAGTCTAAAGATAGAGAGGGTTCTGTGTGTACCAGATGGACTTAAATATGAATATAGGAATTTCCTTCCTAATTAATATTGTCTTATCTTATCTAAAAGAGCATCTTTGGTTTCTACTTTTTGTTATTAAAATAAAATACTTACTGTGAAACTAGAATGCAACTTTTTCTATTGCCATCCAATCTAAATACAATATGAAGGGACAATTGACTTCAAGCTGAATGGGCTCCTGCTTGTAATTATGAGGAAACTGTGTACAGAAGTGTTTTAACGTTGACACATGAAGAAAGGAAAAACGCACAACTGAGCAACAACTTGACTCTATTTCTTTTTGTGTATCATTGCAACAAATGGCTGGTGTAGTTCAGATGCTGTAACTATATGATCAGCAGGGGGCTTTGGTCTAAAGTCTGATTAGTGAAGGCTTCAGCTGATCGGCATCCTTTGTATTCTTGTCAGTTCTTCCCTTATCCGCTGGAGATCCTCGAGGAAATCTTCCTGAACCTTCCTCCCCATGAAGTGGTCTGTCTTTGCCGGTTAGTGTGCCGTCAGTGGAAAGAAGTGGCAGACAGTGAATCTTTGTGGAGAGAGAGATGTAGAAGAGAAAGATATCAACGTTGTGATGAGTCCCGAATACCCGACGACTGGAGGTTGTTTTACTTCATGTGCAAGAAGAGAAGAAATCTTCTCAAGAATCCAATTGGAGAAAGTAAGAAACCACAAAACTGAATTCACTCAACATGTGAAGGCATTATTTTCTCACTGAAACAACAAATTAACTCCACAAATTGATTCCTCGCCCAATCGTCACTTTTGTTTTTGCAGATAAAATGAAGGATTGGCAGATATTGAACAATGGTGGGGATAAGTGGAAAATAGAAGGTGTTATGGTGCCACATCCAAATAAGAAGGTCCAGAGAAACTTTGTGACCTCCTATGAGTTGAGTATTCACCAGCAGTGATCCAGAAAATATATGGCAATTGCTTTATAAAGTTCATTTAAATTATACTGTAATAACCCTAAAACCATTTCAAAACCCTTTTCTGTTGTCTGCAGTATGTGCAAAAAGGCACAGATGATTGATTTGGAGAAGGAAGGTTACAACCCATCGTTTATGGATCAGTTCCAGCCAGACATCAGAATATCTGATTGGTGAGAAGAATATGCATGACCTATTTATAGGGTTATAAGTAGTCACTGTGCTGTTTGGTGACATGGTGTGTACCACATTAAACATGGACCAGAAGAAGCGAAGGAGAGAGTTTTCTCAGGAGATTAGAAAGAAAATTATAGACAAGCATGTTAAAGGTAAAGGCTATAAGACCATCTCCAAGCAGCTTGATGTTCATGTGACTACAGTTTCACATATTATTCAGAAATTTAAGATCCATGGGACTGTAGACAACCTCCCTGGATGTGGCCGCAGGAGGAAAATTGATGACAAATCAAAGAAACGGATAATACGAATGGTAACAAAAGAGACCAGAACAACCTCTAAAGACATTAAAGGTGAACTCCAAGGTCAAGGTACATCAGTGTCAGATCACACCATCGTTGTTTGAGCCAAAGTGGACTTCATGGGAGACGACCAAGGCGGATACCGTTGTTGAAGAGAAATCATAAAAAAGCCAGACTGGAATTTGCCAAACTGCATGTTGACAAGCCACAATGCTTCTGGGAGAATGTCCTATGGACAGACCAGACAAAACTGGAACTTTTTGGCAAGGCACATCAGCTCTATGTTCACAGATGCAAAAATGAAGCATATCAAGAAAAGAACACTGTCCCAAATGTGAAACATGGAGGAGGCTCTGTTATGTTCTGGGGCTGCTTTGCTGCATCTGGCACAGGGTGTCTTGAATCTGTGCAGGGTACAATGAAATCTCATGACTATCGAGGTATTCAAGAGAGAAATGTGCTGCCCAGTGTCAGAAAGCTTGGTCTCATTGACAGGAATCTCCGCACGCCGCATCCAATTTGCATAAAGTAGAAGTCAGTCTACTCTATGCAAATGAGCCGCAGCCCTCTCCAGGTAAACACACGGGATCACAGCGGGAAACGCACCGCAACCGGACCAGTATGCCATATGCGGCGCATTTCCAGCTGCGGTCCGGTGTGTTTACCAGGAGAGGGCTGCAGCTCATTTGCATAGAATAGACTGGACTCCGGCGTGTAGAGATTACGTAGGGAGTAAAAAAAAAAAAAAAATCGGATAAATCGTGAATCGAGATTTTTTGTGAACAAATCGGAGATTTTGTTTTTAGGCCATATCGCCCAGCCCTAATATGCATCAGACATAAATATTGTGCATCATTTGCCAGTCTGCTGGCTGTTTGACCATGCAGTTTGAAATATTTGACTTCATTTGAGGTGACGACAATTAGATTGTCTATAAAGATAGGTTTTAGATTGCAGTGTCGATCATGGAATAGATGAGGCAGCCTTGCAGAACAGACTTGTTGAAATTACTCTCTGATATTTGTGGTATTCAAGGAAAACTGGAATAATAACATCAGTGTTGTGTTGTGGTCATTTTATTGAGCTATGCAATGCAGTAATGACACCCTGACTTCACTAGAAATAATAAAATACCTCTCCTCTGGATTACTGACCTGTAAATCTTAGTCAAAGAAATATCAGTGTGTTCAGGTCAGTTTAGTTGTTCATAGATTGGGACTACAAATGCAGTTTAATTTACTGAGAATTCCTCATTTGTCTGTCAATTTGAATTGAGAGCAGATTTGACAGACTCCACCAGTAATAATGAAGAATACTATATAGATAGATAAATACAGTAAGTGACTATTGCTGGAAAACATGCAAACCATTGATAGTATTACAGTTTGATTCAATGAATTATTGTTATTTAACTTTAATGGTGCAGCACCATTGTTTACAAAGTCAGTCTAAAGGGAAATGTTCTGTTGTAATGTTTGTACTGCTCTGTGAAATGAGATGCAAAGCTGTTTATGTTTTAGAATCTTTTAAATCAAAAGTTGTTCGTCTTTTGTATTGCTTTCCATTTGCTCTGGAAATGTATACAATGTTTTTAAAGCTTTCTAATGTTTTGTCCAAAGGAAAACTTTTATGTCAGATTGAATTAAAGTCAAAGATTTCAAGATAGCCTCTTCATCTCAGTTTCTTTTTTCTAAGTGTCAGTATTATTAATGCAACCATTTTGGTCAGAAATGTTGCTTTTACTATATTGACTAGATGTGAGCATAAAAAGACAGTATAGAAATCCATCGCATTACAAATTCCAGTATTCTGAAGTGAAATAGTTTATAAATTGTTTTTGATGTCTTACTTAATGATGCTGCAAAACAGTAGCAAATGCATTCACTTACAAAATAGCATTGTCTGGATTTGTGATTCGATGTGGACTAAAGTTCACTTCTGCTGACTGACATTTATCACCTTGAATTTCTTAACTACCACAAATAGAGATGGACGTTATTGTATTTATGGCAATATCCAATATGGCAATATGTTCTGACATATTATTACATATTACATATATTACATATTATTGTGCATCCAAAATCACAAAATTGACAAAAAACAGAACCTAAGCACTTTACATAGAGTTACTTGAATTGGAATCTCTGCATTTATGATGTTATATATCCTGGAGAGTGAAAGTTTCTAAAAGTCAAGATCCACACATTTCTAGTAAAACTAAGATTTTAATTGATGTACCCCATCCTTGCTTCCTGAAAATGGTCCAGTCATCCTCAGCGCCTGCTCTGGAAAGTTTGACAGATGTCAGTAGAAAGTAAAGGGTCATTAATTGCGCACTTGCTTTTATAGTTTAAATCCATGTTCATGAACTAATCAAATATTTTAAAAACGTCTTCATTTTACAAGTCCCATTTGGCGAAAGTCCATTTTTATTGTGCTTTGTGGTTATTATAAACTTGCTGTAATCTAAAAGCTGTTGAGATATTAAGGCATTTACTACCATTCCTCTTTCCGCTTTACAAGCCAGTCAGAATTTTACTGAGGTGCTACGTTTCAGCGAAGGAACAAGCACTTGTGAATGTCAAACTGTATAATCCTGCCCCTTGACTGCCTGATGCTTCCAGATGAGCCATTCAGAATGAGCAACTGTTTCATAGTCTGCCAGGTTTGTTTACTTTCCGGAGCTGCCTCTGCTAACTCTAAATGTGTCTGATGTGTCAGCTACAATCAGAACACACCAAATGTTCAACTGTTGGCTGCAGGAGGGAACACAAGAATCCTCATGCATGCCCAGCATCTGGAGATCCAGTGGATTATCTTTACTATTGATGGTAATGTCACCACAACAATAAATAAAGCCTTAGTGTTAGCATATTGTGTGGCTAGTTTGACTAACATTGCCATTAGTTTTAATTGTATACCCACATTTCAAAGCTCTGTCAAAATTGTAAAGCTCAGGGAAGACTGACTTATAACCAGCAAACAATGTCATCATTTTAGATTCTCGTCACTCTGTAATTACAACAAGCGATTCCTCTTGACTGAAGAATGTGGTATAGGATCGGTCCATTTTGTGAAACTGACAGGTCAAATGCTAGCTTTTATGGGGACGAGCACATAGCCTGGTGAAATAAACCTGGTCAACAAAGTTGGTAGCCACCACCATTGGCTTCATCTGGAGGTTTTAGATATTGTGGATTCCACATACATAAAGAAAAACTGGCTATGACAGACTTGTTTGTCCTCAGAGATCTTACAGTCATGGTAATACTAACCATCTTGGCAGTATTTCAAGCTGACCAATTAAAACACACATTCTGGGGACATGTGACACTTACGTTAATTTGCTGAAACGTGGCACAATATGGGACTTCTGAACGATAAAATGCAAAAGGAATAAATAAATAAAAACAACAAACACAGAAAACTTAAATTTTTACTGACATGTTTAAAACTAATATTCCCTCCTTCAGCTAATGTGCAGCTTTAACTCGGGTCAACACAGCTGTCACGTGACGTGACACAGCACGGAAGTTTCCCTTAAGGAAGCGTTTGAGTGGGTGCGCTACTAATTGGATACGGCGTACACCGGAACTAGGAGTTAGTGGTAAAACTAGCAGCTTTCAGCTAAAAATATTTGCCTAAAAATAAATATATACTGTCAGTCTGTCTCCGGCTGTTGTGGACTAAGTGATTTGTGCCGCATAGCCCCTCTAATGTGCTATTTTAGCAACTAGCTCCACCGACGGAGACCAGGCTGAGGGTCTTGGCGAATACAACGAGCACGACCTCGATGAACTTACAGGCAGCGGACAGTCTTACGGGAAGAAGTATGACCATTACAGGGGTAAAGCCGTAATGTGCTGTCGTTGCATTCCAAATTAGAAGAATTGGTCATCACTAGTTAAACTTAAAGCTGTAAGTAACACAGTAATGTATCTGCTTTAGACCCGCTATATATACTGAGCGTCTTCACCTCGGACTGCACTTCCGTGTTGTTGTCTGTTGTCGAGAATGTACAACCGGAGATAGGTGATGTTGTAGTTATTCAAGCCGTTGTGCACATGCGTCCACGTTGCAGTCTGACGGGCGGTATAGCGATTGAGTACAATTGGCTGTATTGCTTGTAAATACCTTTCTACCCTGGGTTTGTCTTGCCAATGAAGAGGAAAGCTAAAACTATGGGTGCAACTCTGAGCTCGGTCTCCAGTCGCAGTGTGCCTCCAGTGACAGCAGCCTCTGCCCCAAGTGAACATGTAAGTGTTTTACTAAGAGCTTCACATGATAACAGCAAATGAACACGCTTCGAGTGACCTTCGTGTAAATGTGAATATCCAGATTGCATTTTCAAACTTGTAACCAGGGATGTCTTCTGTCACAGTTGCCATGAGAGGTTTGAATGCATTTTTGGAACATAGATTATAGAGGAGGCTTTTAATTCGTTCTCTATGTTAAAATATTATTTAATTTATTGTGAAAGCCCCCTCACTGTCGCATGTAGTTGCAATACCAGAGTAAAGTGCTAGTAAAAAGGCTTTCTTCTCAGTAGTAACTATTACTTAAGGTAACGAAGTTGACCATCTCAACACATGGCTGTATTTTTTTTTCTTTCATTAATTATATCTTAACTTTCACTTTCACTCACACCACAGTAAGTGAGAGTTTTACAGGACTTTCCCAGCCATTGCTGAGGCCCTCATCAAATCCCCTGCTGTGTTGGAAGTCACCTACTACACAAGCAGTACTACTGATTTGGCTAAAATGAAGTATGGAGTGTAAAAAAAAATCTGCAGTTTGTCTAAAATACCTGAATCTCATACTGATATGTGGAAAATCTCCAATATAGGTTGTGTTAGAACTTATACTCAACTGGATGCTTTGATAAGGATGTCCTGTCAGTGTTTGATGCATTATTGTCCTTGGTAAGAGCCACAAAACAAAGATTGTATGGGGTTTGATTGTTAAAAAATGTCAGTGAAGATGATCAAACACACGAAAGGAAGTGAGAATCAGGTGATTATCATACTTTGGGGAAACCTATGATTCACATTATGCAGGAGAAAGAATCATATTTAAGTTGATGCTTTTGAGACCAGCTTTTTTTTGTTGTGGGCTACTCTCTGTGTAGTGTACAATAAATCTGCAGTCTACTGCTCTTGAATGTGTTACAATCTAGTGTAAGAGTAATCTCAGGTTGTTTACAGCATGTACTATGTAACCATGTACATTGTCTGATGATTAATTTGCACATTCCTGCCTGCAATAAATAAAATGATAATTCTTTTATAATTATTTTTCAATTTGTTACACATACTGTTGATTTGTCTTGTAACACTTGCTGTCAATTGAATTGCAGCTCTGGCTTTTTAAAGTATTTTAATCCACATGTTAGCGTTTATCGTCTGCACCAAAACGCCACACGTGCTTAGCAAAAAAAACAACACTGAAAATTTCCGTAATACCAGTGCGACTAGTTTAAACTCACAATACTTTAGCAGTGAAGTAGCACCGTTGAATCTGGTCCCTTCCAATCCTTTATCTTTGGGAAAATCATCAACTTCCTCATGTTTAACTTCTCTGGAATTTTAGAGCATAATTAGATTCTTCATCTTAGTTTTGCTGTAGTTTACTTCCTCTTTCCTATAACCAGAAGCTAAACAAGCCTGCCCAACATACCTCAAAATATGATTTACCAGTTTCATACGGCATACTGCGTTTGTCAGTAGTATGTAGTAGGCAGCTTCAAACACAGCAGCTGTTCCTGTTGTCACTTTCCAGCTGGAAAGAACCAAATAGTCTAAAGATAGAGAGGGTTCTGTGTATACCAGATGGACTTAAATATGAATATAGGAATTTCCTTCCTAATTAATATTGTCTTATCTACAAGGGCATCTTTGGTTTCTACTTTTTGTTATTAAAATAAATAAAATACTTACTGTGAAACTAGAATGCAACTTTTTCTATTGCCATCCAACCTAAAACAAATATGAGGAGACAATTGACTTCAAGCTGAATGGGCTCCTGCTTGTAATTATGAGGAAACTGTGTACAGAAATGTTTTAACGTTGACACATGAAGAAAGGAAAAACGCACAACTGAGCAACAACTTGACTCTATTTCTTTTTGTGTATCATTGCAACAAATGGCTGGTGTAGTTCAGATGCTGTAACTATATGATCAGCAGGGGGCTTTGGTCTAAAGTCTGATTAGTGAAGGCTTCAGCTGATCGGCATCCTTTGTATTCTTGTCAGTTCTTCCCTTATCCGCTGGAGATCCTTGAGGAAATCTTCCTGAACCTTCCTCCCCATGAAGTGGTCTGTCTTTGCCGGTTAGTGTGCCGTCAGTGGAAAGAAGTGGCAGACAGTGAATCTTTGTGGAGAGAGAGATGTAGAAGAGAAAGATATCAACGTTGTGATGAGTCCCGAATACCCGACGACTGGAGGTTGTTTTACTTCATGTGCAAGAAGAGAAGAAATCTTCTCAAGAATCCAATTGGAGAAAGTAAGAAACCACAAAACTGAATTCACTCAACATGTAAAGGCATTATTTTCTCACTGAAACAACAAATTAACTCCACAAATTGATTCCTCGCCCAATCGTCACTTTTGTTTTTGCAGATAAAATGAAGGATTGGCAGATATTGAACAATGGTGGGGATAAGTGGAAAATAGAAGGACTTATGGTGCCACATCCAAATAAGAAGGTCCAGAGAAACTTTGTGACCTCCTATGAGTTGAGTATTCACCAGCAGTGATCCAGAAAATATATGGCAATTGCTTTATATGGTTAATTTAAATTATACTGTAATAACCCTAAAACCATTTCAAAACCCTTTTCTGTTGTCTGCAGTATGTGCAAAAAGGCACAGATGATTGATTTGGAGAAGGAAGGTTACAACCCATCGTTTATGGATCAGTTCCAGCCAGATATCAGAATATCTGATTGGTGAGAAGAATATGCATGAAATACTTTCACAGCTCATTAAATGTTTCCTTAGTCGGTGGAAAAATTGAATCAGTAACAAACACAATCCAGAAGTGTTGGGAGTGTGCATAAGAACAATGGAGTAATAGAATAACCTCTCCTATCTATAAAAAAACCATAGAGTTCTGAGTTTGGAGTTTCTTAAACTGTTAACCAACAGAAATACTTACATTACCTTAAAACCTTTGCACGATTTTGCATAAATATATTGTAGATAACACTGTAAATCCAAGGTGCATGCAAACCCCAATACATATGATTTTGCAACATTTAATAGAGTGGAGACATGCCATGTGAACAGAGTACGGTGCTAAAATAAAATCAAATAAACTTAGAAGACAAGACAACAAAATAATTTACCCCATTTATTTTGCCTATTTGGTCTATGTAATCGAACAGATTTGTGTCAGCAACAGTGTTTCCACTCATAAATGAAGGTTTGTAGAAATAAATGGAACATGTAGGAATCTTTTCCCATTGTGCCTTTAAATCTCCCCTTAGTAAAAACTAACCCGTTGTTGGATGTAATTGCTGATCCCTGATCTATGTTGTGCGTCTGTGTGATATTAGGTATGCACCACGATGGGATTGTGCCAGCGAATATACGATCTCTGTGCAGCTGCTAAATCACAAGAAGGAAGTTGTTGAGCAATTTAAACCTGACACCATTTACTTTGAGCAGTGGAATGATCAGCAGTGGAATCAGGTATGTACAAAGGATGATGCACGATGAAGTTCAGTCAAGGTGAAAAGTCCAAGGACAACTCTAGATTAGTGATATGTATTTTCCAGATGACCCATGTGTTCAGGAACTACGGACCAGGAGTGAGATACATCCAGTTTATCCACGGCGGCAAGGACCGCCAGTTCTGGGCGGGATGGTATGGAATTCGCGTTACAGACAGCTGTGTTGAGATTTGTCCAGCAGTGGACAAGTAGCCTTTCGGGATTTCCAATACCTTCTTCCTGCCTTTGTCTGCAATTGCACATTATGAAATTACATTTGATTTGCCCTTTTCTAATCTGCAGTCATTTTCCATATTGAAGCATCATTTCTTCAGGTGAAAAGCTTTGATTACTGGTTGTTGTGCCAGTAATGAAATGTACATTTTCATGCCTTCAGCTGATGTAAATATAGCTGTATGTTAGCATAACCTGTTCTGGTGCAATGAGGATTATAATCTGAAGTAGTACTAAAAAGATGTAACATTTGTTTTAATACATGTGAAACTGAAATTATTTAAACACCCACTAAATTATGCGCCTTTTTTCAAGTAAAATCACTGTAAGAGATCATTTAAAAATATGTGTAACGTTTCCACATTTAAAAATGTAAACATTATTAGACTAATACATATTTTGTTGACTTGTTGTGTGTCTGATGTTATCCCAAACTATCTAATCAGCCACTTTTTTGGTGGTGTTCTCTTATTTGCTTTGTTCACTAACTAGCTGTGTGGGTAGTTGACTCATTTCGTGTAAGCTAGTAATTAACATTACATTAGATTAAGGTATTTTATTAGAATAAAATGACGAGGTGAATGTATGCAACTAAACATAACATGAATGAGGCTTAAATACATCGCGCGGACTGAGAACATGATAGACTTCACAACAAACTATGTCTTTTGTTGTTTGGATTGAAGAACTTCTAGCAGCAGAAATTGATGTGCAAATGAAATGGATAACAGAAATGTATTTTGTCTAAATGGAAATGTTATTGCCACATTTACTGCACCTGACCGCCATTTTTAAAAAGAGGTTTGTTAGCAAGGTTTGCACTTCACTTAGATTTGGAAAATGCAGCCCTTTCAGTTTCACTGGACAATCAGGAGCCAATCGGCTACCTTTAAATGGTCAGTTGGTTTGTTTAGCTCCTCTGTTCGTTCACTCAGAAAGATGTCTAAGATAAGTTTTGTTCTTCTGACTGTATGGGAGGTTATTTTGTTGGTTATTATGCAAATGTTATATTTGTATTTTAATATTGTGGATATGGGATGAGTAAGTGTTTTAATGTTGATGTGTAAATTGACTGGTCTGGATGATAATATGTGACTCAGTTCACATCCCCATTGCAACTTGAAACAGATGATTGAAAGGTCTTTCTTTGCGTTAACATATTTGCAACCTAATTGCTGTTGTGGAACAGTTTGATATCATTGTGAAAGCTCTCAAGTTAGTGCTTGCTACAGATAGGGAACTCAGTTCTCTGTGAGTCTGGATGTCCACTTTATTCTTTAAAATATTTATGGCCATGCAGCTGATCTTGGATTGACTCCGTAAACAAACTCTATGGGGGGGCTGCACAGTGGCGTAGTGGTTAGCACTTTCGCCTTGCAGCTAGAAGATCCCTGGTTCGCGTCCCGGCTTTCCCGGGATCTTTCTGCATGGAGTTTGCATGTTCTCCCTGTGCATGCGTGGGTTTTCTCCGGGTACTCCGGCTTCCTCCCACAGTCCAAAAATATGCTGAGGTTAATTGATTATTCTAAATTGCCCGTAGGTATGAATGTGAGAGTGATTGTTTGTCTGTATATGTAGCCCTGCGACAGACTGGTGACCTGTCTAGGGTGTCCCCTGCCTTCGCCCGAGTCAGCTGGGATAGGCTCCAGCTCCCCCCCGCGACCCTAGTGAGGATTAAGCGGTGTATAGATAATGGATGGATGGATGGACAAACTCTATGGGACTGTGTAAGCAATTGTATTGCTGTCTATTATAGTTTATTACAATGCTATTTCTTTTTTTATTGTTCTTATAATTTTTGCTCCAGAAACCACATGCACTCTAAGTCTGTACAGCCTTCTAGTAAAGTAGGCGAAATCTTTGAAGCATCCTCTCGTGTATTCTAAATGATGCACCACAGTGATTACAAACTCCACCACCAGCAATGTTCAGATCTGAAACATCACCACAAGGTTCATGGATAATTATCTACTCATAAAGAGCCTCCTACACATGTTTTTGTGATGAAGTTAGTTGCTTCTTATCGAAGAGCCATTATAATCTCTGAGACCAAAGTGCAGCTCTGCAGAACGGGCTGTTAATTGAATCTGGCTCTGTTAGTTCTTTATTATTTACTGAAAAGTAGGGTGAAGGCATATTCATTGAATGTATTTATATGAAGGCCTAAGTGGGTGCTGTGACCTCGTTATTTGTGGCAAAATCCACAGTAAGGGCAGAATGAATGAGCCAGCTTTGGACAAGGAAAAAGTCACTCTTAGATAAAGGATTCTATCTTTAAATGTCATTGTAATGCAACACTGGTGTTTGGCACACCAGCGCTAATGGACGTATTCTTTGCACTCCTCTGTAATGCCCTACTTATGATAATTTGTATTGAAAAGTTTTTTGTGGGTGTTACAGAACATGTTTACATGTTTCTTTATATGTCTCATCCTTAGATCATGTGTGTACATAAGCTAATAACTATCAATATAACAATCAAGTCACAACACATGTATTTGAATTAAGATTTAATCATAATACTGGTTTATTGTGATGCTTTATTACAAGCAAGATACAGTACAACTTTGATGTCAAATTGAACAAAAATGAAAGACTCAGAAACATTTCTGTGGTTAGATTTGAGTGTCATCTCTGCTTCTCTACATCTTATCAGTACTGCACACGTTTTATTCAGTCAATAAGTTATGAGTTATTCTCACTATATTTACAAATCAAATTCAAGCCCACAGTCTCGGTATGGATGTAGTAAAGACAAATATCACTAGTTCAGTCATTTAACAATTTTCACAGGATCTGTTAATGATGCTGCATTGTAACAGCAGGTATATTTAGTTCACAAAATAGCTCATCAGCCTGGCATTACAAGTGGACAAGCTCCTACAAAGATCACCGACTGCAACTTTTCATCATTTAAGACATACATCACCTACGTCTTACCCCCCCCCCCCCGTCACAAAAAGTAAATGATTGGGAAATCATTGTGCTCAAACTTCTTGCATGTAGTTACTTAAATTGACTTTTTTGGCACACAGCCGTCAGTGCAGTGTACCAAACATTTTCCATTTCTCTGTTCGCTCTGTAGATACTTTGTCAGGCATCAACTTACCAGGTTTTCATTTGGCAAATCAGACCAAACTTAAGGCATAGCCTAGAAATGTCATATTCCATCTTATATTTCATAGATCTGCCTGAAGGCTATGTTGAAATTGAGCAAAATACTTTCAAAGATGTATCATTCCGAAAAAGAAAAAAAAAGGATAATAGACTATTTGAATTCCGTGGCTGTAGCTGATACACAACTGGTGCTATGTCAACCAGATGCCGTTTTGTGTGCAATGACTGAATGCATCTTATAAAAGATAAACTTTAAGGGAGTTAAAGCAGAATTTGAGCATTTCACTAATCTGTTGTCATCAGCTTTGTTTGTTATTACAGAACAGTTGAAACAACAGCTCTATTAAAATACCTTTTCATAGTCAGGTGTAAAAATGCCTCTGCAAATGGAACTAAACATAATGTGGTTGAACAGAAACGATAATTCAAAGTGTCCTTCACAATTTGCTGATAGATTTAACGTTCAGTGCTCACACCAGCTAGGACCATTTCAATGGCAGCAAATTATCACAAACAGCATCAAATGTTACTCACTCTTAAAATCAGCACATTAAAATGTTTTAGAATAAGTGAGTGAGAATGCTAATATTTCATAATATCTTAACTCATGATGGAATGTAAAAACCTCCTCAGTACTGTTAACCTACATTTGGAAAGTGGTGTGAAGAAGACTGTGATGAAACTTAGAGCAGAACACATTTACGCCTTTTCTTAGGTTCAGGAGGCTCCAGGGCAGCCAGTATTGCCTCATCAAACACATTCTTTAATCCTTTCTGTGGAAACAAAAGATTAATATTGAACACACAGCTTTTTCCATATACAGAGTTACATCTCCTGGAACTAAGTGCAAAAGAAAGCTGAGTAGAAATGGAGCAGGGCGATCAAAATTTTCCTTTATTCAAATAACATTATACAAGACTCTCCTCATGATCAAGTTGTCTGAGTAAAGACAAAAGCCCATGGAAAATTCTGATGCTGCAGTACAAAAAAACTTGTATTACTGTCCAAGACAGAATGTAGCGTAAATGCATTTGTAGGGCACAACTCATGAGCTCAATACTGAGATAATAACAGAATGTCAGTTAAGAAATAAACTCAGTCATGTCCAGTTACACATACTTGCACTCAAGGTGCTGACAACGGAAAGGAGAACTAAAGATTGGCACTCTATCATCTTAGGCAGCATGGGTAGTTGTGATTAGGCCAAGTCGAAAAGAAAGCACACATGAACAGAAGGAAAAATCTTAATGAGCACAAAGTTTTAAAGTTTAAAAGAGCGTGGTGGTTATTTTAGTGATAGACATTTGTTTACAATGAATAAGCAGCAGACGATCGAGAGGCAAAGCAAGATGCAAGAAGACATCAGAACAAACAGCATTTTCTCTTTCTCTGAGTTTCAGGGGGCTCTAAAGCGGCTAGGATAGCCTCATCAAATACGTTCTTCAGTCCCCGCTACAGAAAGAGAAAAAGAAGGGAGAAAGACAGGCACACAACACAGAGTTAGTGGATGTCTTTAGCCAAATGCTGTTAGCAGAAAGCAAGACAAAGCATTCCACCCTTGTTAGGAAACCGACATTGAAAAGCATGCAGCGGTCAGTGTGTTGTATAACGGGAGATCTTACCTGTGTTAGGGCAGAGCACTCGACGTATTTGACTGCCTTAAGGTCACGAGCCAGCTTTTCTGCTGTCTCAGGGGTGATTGGCTTCTGTTTGTTCTTGGCTAGCTTCTCCACTGTAGAGGGGTCATCACGCAGGTCGATCTGAGTGCCTACCAACAGGAACGGGGTCTTGGGACAGTGGTGAGTTATTTCAGGGACCCACTGGAGAAAGAAACACAAACAAAACACTCATCACCACAAGTCAGGATGCATAGAGAGCAAAGACACTTCTTTAATAAATAAATCTCCCAATGTTTAGGTCTTTAACAAAATGGATCCACAAATTATCCAGATGTTCATAGAAATGTTTTAGGAATTATCTTCTGAAATGATAAATATCAAACTGCATGACTGAATCATACACCCCTCAGCAAAAATATTTCAGTTCTGTTCTACAAATCTGAACCTGTGACACATTTATCATTCCTATTCCACTTCTCACTTCAGTTTGTTGCTCCGTCACCTAATAATACTGAGCTGAGTACTATTTTACAGAATATACAATAAAGTCACTTAAATTCCTGATTAGGAAGGCCTCAATCTAGAGAAGGAAGAAGAGGGATTCTTTGGGTTTGCTGGTGAGCTACTTTACTACTGTTAAGATAAGCATTACGTACTCACCTTTTCTTTAACATTCTCAAATGAGGAAGGTGAAACAACTGAAAAACACACTAAGAAGACATCGGTCTGTGGGTAGCTTAGTGGTCGTAACCTGTCATAATCCTCCTGACCTACGGAGAGAAAACACAAGTTAATTTACAATGAGATAGACCAACACTGTACTCAATTTAATTTAAAGGAGAATTACATGCAAAAAAATAATAAGGTAGACAGACCTGCTGTATCAAATAAGCCGAGGGTGTATGGTTCACCCCCGATCATTACAGTTACTGCATAGTTGTCAAACACCTGCGATCAAAGAATGAATTTATGTCAAAACAGTTCAAACAGTTCTCACTTTATGATAGACATTTCTGTCACCCTTAAAGTGATAAAATAACCACTTACTGTTGGTACATATTCAGAGGGGAATTTGTTGGTGGTGTATGAAATCAAAAGGCAGGTTTTACCCACTGCTCCATCACCCACCACCACACACTTGATAGTCTGCATCTCTGTGCTTTCTGATGCTGCTGGCGATTACGTTAGCTGCAGAGAGAAGGAGAGGTAATAACTCACTGAGGCTAGGCCACTTAATATGTTAGAGTCGTATAAACATTAGCCCCCAGACAATGCTAGATTATGCAAGTGTCCTGCCTAATCAATGGCAAATGACATCTTGATTGATCTTGATTAAGCAGTGGGATCCGAGCGGAAAGGCTGTGTTTCCTAGCATTAACTAGTTCAGTGTCACACCCCATTATCACCAAAACTGTCTGGAGGCTAACGTCAGCTAATGATAGCGTTCCTCACTTGTTTACTCGCTCAACTACCTTTCTACTTTTAAGTATTTGTAAAGAAGGTGACTAATCGATCGCACGACGTGCC
Source organism: Amphiprion ocellaris (assembly GCF_022539595.1). Classification (NCBI taxonomy): domain Eukaryota; kingdom Metazoa; phylum Chordata; class Actinopteri; family Pomacentridae; genus Amphiprion; species Amphiprion ocellaris. The sequence goes on from NC_072773.1 coordinate 22,534,480, forward strand.
TCTATCGACTTCAACAAATGCGCAATGAAAATGAGTTTGTGTATCGCTTAGCAAACAATGCTAAAGGCGAAGCTAGCAATCACCACACAATGCTAACTAGTTAGCTTGCTTAGCTAGCAACCAGCCGGCTATCGTTAGCTTTAAACTAAGGCATTGCTTGCAGGAGTTTAGGTACGGCAACGAAGCTCGAAACAAGTCTCCGAGTTGGGGTTTGTCAAAGAACTACACGTGTACATTGGGGATGTCAGAAAATGTTCGGGCTACGTACCAGGGTCCCTCCGTATCTCTGCTAGCTAACGTTAGCTGTCTGTTTCGCCGGGCGTTGGCACCAGCGAGCAGCAACTTGGTTCAGTCAGTCGGTGAGGAGCCGAGTCCAGACTTCCACTACAACCGTCAAGCTGCACAAAATGACTCCACACACTGCCAAAGTAAAACATTTAGCATTCGGCATGAAACTAAACACCACATTTCGTATAAGAGAGGAACCAAAGCAGGTATATTAGAAGATGAAATCAAATCGGCAGTTGCTAATGTGAGGTACTTTTCCTCAAACACATGCAAACAATGTCTAAATGGTTCCCTCTTGTGCTTTTACTTTGAAGGCCAACTTTCTCTGGGTATGTTGGATAACTTGACTTAGATTTATGCGAAAGGTTCCTGCAGCAGAGGCGGTCATGTCACCTCCCTTCACCTGCATCCTCTCCTGAATTTGAGGTCGGCAAGTCTGCAGGTAGAGTATGGAGGACTAAAAGTGCCAAAATTAAATAAATAAATACATCATTAAATAATTAATTAAATATGTCATTAATTAATTAAAATTGGAATTAAATATTTCATTAATTAATTAAAATTGGAATTAAATATGTCATTAATTAATTAAAATTGGAATTAAATACTTAAATGTGTTATTAAATAAATATATCATTAAATAATTAAATATGTCATTAATTAGTTAAAATTGGAATTAAATATGTCATTAATTAATTAAAATTGGAATTAAATACATAAATGTGTTATTAAATATGTCATTAATTTATTAAAATAACAATTATTTTAAGTAAAAAACATATTTCATTATTTCACGATTTAATTAATTATTTCATGGTCCTTGTGTTGCAGTGGATCATGAATTAATTTTATCTGTCAACCTCGCCCGTCAAAGTCCGTGGGCGGGACTAACGTGAATCTAGTCTAATCCACTGCTTTTGTCTGCCTTGAAACCGGAAGTAGAAGTCTTTCTAAACATGGTGGCTGTGTAGAGGGAGAGTCGCTGTGAACTTTCTAGAGAGTTGGTGAGAGATCTTTTAGACCTTGCAGAGTATGTGGAAGCAGGACCTGCTGACCGCGAGCATGTAGCGTGTAAAGCAGAGGAATTTATTGAAGTTGTTGAAGTTATTTCCGCACTTTCCGACCAAGATGTTGACCGTAGAGTGACTGCAAATTTAGAGGAAGTACTCCGCCGGTTTTCTGGTACCAGGGTGCAACAGGAGCACACACAGGGACCAGGGCGTTTGGCATACCGAGGGAAGTTCTGGAACATCACGTTCTTTGTGGATTACCAGCCTGTCAAATTGCAGCGATGCTCGGAGTGTCGAGCGCTTTTCCTTTAGGACCTACTCGGCGCGGCACGGCTCCGCTCGTCTTTGTTTAGCCGCGATTCCACAAGCATCTACTCGGCACGGTACGGCTCGTCTCATCTTTGTTAGCGAGCGTTTCCATACGGACTAATTTTCAGCACCTTCTCGGCTGAGGTTCCCAGCGAGCTGAGATGAGCCGATAATGTGGCGTTTACATAGTGCAGGCCACTGATTGGACAGGGAGTGACGACACAGAGCAACTTCAGCACGAAAACAAAATCCTGCATTAAAAAAATGACTGTAAACAGCGACGGTGTGCATTGCTCTTCACGAAACTCTCTGTTCTTCATAATTTTAATGTGACAGCCAGACCTGTACCGTGGGTGAATGAAGAGGTCGAGACTTTGTCTTTGGTGGTGGACCAAAGAATACAGAGAGAGCTGGACGGAGAAAGTTTATCAGGAGGTCTCTGAGCGGATGGCCGCTCACATATACAGTAGACTGTATATAAAGAGGACAGAAGCAGTGTAGGGAGAAGCTGAAAAAGCTCAAAAGTGACTATCGGTCCACCCAGGACCACAACGGCCGGCGTGGGTCAACCAGGAGGTGTTGGAAGAGGTTTCATGGAAGCTATTTACTGGCACCGCACCGGCGAGCAACAGGAGGGAGACTCAGCCGCTGCATTGTTGGAGACGTTCGAGAACGGTGAGTGTTTTGTGACTTCAAGAAACTTATACATCATTTATTCCATTGGTGGCAAGCTTCTTTTAAGCAAACAAGTATTTTTAGAAAGTAACGTCGTTGTCTCCTGGAGCAGACAATAAGATAACTAGTTAGCCATCGGCGCTAACTCCGTGCTCTGCTTGTATTTCGTGCTGCTGTTTCTAACGTTTAGCTCTCAGAAGCTAATACTTCAGTCAGCATGCCGTGTTTTTCTTGTACTTAGAGTGAGTGTTTATTTCTGTTCAAGAATCCCTTTCCACATGCGAAGCCTACTCCACCTCCGTCGCGGAGCCCCCGGCTGCCCTGTCTCCTCTCCACCACCAGCAGCAGCTCCTCTCCAGCACCAGCTTCGACACCGACCCTGTCAACAGCACCGTCTTATCACCGGTAAGACACGGTAAACAGAGAGCATGGTTGATTTTCGCATTATTATTATTACTACAGGTGTAAATGCCTGCAAGCATGATCAGAACAGTGAGACCAACGACCAAGAATTCAGGCAGGTGTAAATGCAAACTGTGCAGCAGCCAGCTCAGGAACGCCTGATGAAAGCTACATGTAGCTGCAGTGACACATAAACAGAACACATGCAGCTGCATTTATTTTCCATTGACTTAACAAGTAAGTCACTCTAATTAATTTACGTTCTGGTGCAGTGTAGTATTGCAACCATTCTTCTTATAGTCACTAGGTAGCTGTGAAACTGAATGAAAATATACATAAAAATGAGAAAACACAGCTCTTCTTAGCAACTCCAAAATGTGCACAGGATGAAATGAAGTTCACACCACGTCGTTTTTGTTTGTGGTGGAGGAGTTACTGCTTGTGCTTTGGTTAAAGCGAAGAGTGCCAGAAGTTTATTAAAGTATCAAAGACATGATCATGATTGAAAATGGATGGACGGGTGGCTAAACACATCACATCATAGCTGTGGAGTCCTTCCAGCTCCTGGGGACTACAATCTCTCAGGACCTCCTGAAAAAGGCTCAGCAGAGGATGTATTTCCTACAACAGCTGAGGAGACATGGCCTGCCACATGAGCTGTTGATCCAGTTCTACACTGCAGTCATCCGATCTGTCCTGTGCACCTCTGGATCAACCACACAGCAGGACAGAAACAGACTACAGCCCATAGTACGGACTGCAGAAAACATCATCAGAGACCCCACTCACCCTGGACATTTGGACTACAGAGCCCTGTACACAAAAATCACCACTACTGTGTTTATAGCAATTACCATTTTGCTAATGTGTTCATACATTCCAATCTAGCTGTACATTTCTGTTTATATTGTGTTCTATTTTACTACTATTTCTTTTTCCTCCCTGTTCCTCTTTCTATAGTTTATTTTTTATTATTCTCTTCCATATTCCTAGGATGACACCAACAGCCGAAACCAAATTCCGTGTATATTGTGTACTTACTTGGCCATTAAAGCTGACTCTGATCACTTTTCTGTCTTTGGTCTAGGCAAGAGGAAAGGGGGCCACAGAAAACTGGACCTTCCTAGCGTACTTGTGGAGATGCAGGCTGAGGAGGAGTGGAGTCATGCCCAGCATGATGAGAACATCTGGTTGCTCCTCAGCGAGGCAAGAGAGAATGAAGCGGCCTTGCAGCGGGAGGAGATGGCCCAGAATACTGCCTTCAACCAGTCATTCCTGGGTGTGCTGGGGTAGCTGGGTAGGCAGTGGGCAGCCGGCGAGTGTGAGCGAGTCCACCTCCCATAGACTTGAGATTTACAAGTGCTGGTCATATAATTAGAATATCATGAAAAAGCTTGTCTTTTGGACAACTGTCAGGTCAGCAGTCTTCCCCATGATTGTGTAGCCTACAGAACTAGGCTGAGAGACCATATAAAGGCCTTTGCAGGTGTTTTGAGTTAATTAGCTGATTAGAGGTGTCTTCAATATTGAACCTTTCTACAATATTCTAATTTTCAGAGATACCAAATTTGAGATTTTTGTTAGTATTCAGGTATAATCATCAAAGTTAAGAGAAATAAACATTTGAAATATATCAGTCTGTGTAATGAATGAGTATAATATACAAGTTTCACTTTTTGAATGGAATTACTGAAATAATGAACAACTTTTTTCATGATATTCTAATTATATGACCAGCACCTGTAGTTGTATATAGTTTTACTTTTAGTCCTCCACTGTAGGAGAGGCCCACCACAGTTTGTACTTTGCACATTGTAAATAGTTTTGATTTTGCTGCTGACTAATAAACTATTTTGTGACTTATGTGATTGCATCATAACTTCTCATTTTGTCTGTTAAGACACTGGTAGAAAAAGAGTCAACAGTCTGAACCAAACAATTCTATATTCCCTAATAATGTATTTGTGTTTAATGGGATTTAACATGTTTTAACACAAACTCCTTTATGGTTCATAATTCTGGTGACTGAATTACACCAAAGCAATACTGATTTATCAAACTGGAATTTTCTTAAAACAGCTGTTTTAATGTTTTGGCGTTTAATTTTTTATTTAATCTTGCTAACCTTCACAAACAAACAATAGTATAGACACATCTACAAAAGTTTATTGTCAGAATTGCATTAAAGAAAACAATAGCGGTCCGGGGACCGAAAAACAGAAGTATAACAAGAAGAATAACTTTGCATGACACGTAGTGCATCAGTGCATCCTGTACATCTCTGTCCTCCTCCTCTACACCTTGTGCCACTGCAGGCTCATGTGCTGCTGCTTCAGGTAAATCCCATGAAGTCTCATCAGAGAGCATCTGAAACACATACACAGCATACATATTTTAATACCTAATAGCGACAAACTGCAGCCATTACAGGGTCGTTCACAGGACTGATACACGATAGCTAGCGAACTAGCATTAGCTTACCCTCATATGTCGTCTCGTTCATATCCTCTTGTCTTCGGCTTGATACTGCTTTATCGCCTCCCAAACTCTCCTGTGTGTCTCCTCAGTGTTTCGACTCGTCGCTCTCAGCTTTCTCCGACTCTTCTATTACTCTGAATCTGACAGAAAGCCACAGACCGAGCAGCAGGTGTACTATCGCCTCCATGTACATTGTTGCATTGCGTTTGTGTCGCACAGAAATGACGGTAAGGGACTTTCGGACCGCCGTGCTATGACGACTCCACCCACGATGAGGTGGTTCTCAATGTAATGGAAAAACAACTAAACCGAGACGAGCCGTGGCGCGCCGAGTAGATGCTAAAGGAAATGCTAAAGGAAAATTTGTCTTGCACCGCATGTATCAACATTTGGGAAAGAGGACCGAGTCTTTAGCGGTTGCTAATAAAGTTTTGTTTTATTGAGTATCCAAACCAACGTAGAGGTGAATAGCGCCACCCAGTGTATCGGAATGTGTTCACAAGCTCTGCGTCAATCCATTATCTGGAATCGATTTGCCTTGACTTGATGTGCAGGGTAACCAATCAGGTGTTAGGATCCGCCCACCGACTTTGACGGGCGAGGTTGACAGATAAAATTAATTCATGATCCACTGCAACACAAGGACCATGAAATAATTAATTAAATCGTGAAATAATGAAATATGTTTTTTACTTAAAATAATTGTTATTTTAATAAATTAATGACATATTTAATAACACATTTATGTATTTAATTCCAATTTTAATTAATTAATGACATATTTAATTCCAATTTTAACTAATTAATGACATATTTAATTATTTAATGATATATTTATTTAATAACACATTTAAGTATTTAATTCCAATTTTAATTAATTAATGACATATTTAATTCCAATTTTAATTAATTAATGAAATATTTAATTCCAATTTTAATTAATTAATGACATATTTAATTAATTATTTAATGATGTATTTATTTATTTAATTTTGGCACTTTTAGTCCTCCATAGTAGAGGACCACTCTGTATGTAAATAAGAGGATCGATTGATTTAGACTTGATAGAGATAGATGTGTTTAATTAAAGGACAGTTTCACATTTCCTGTCCTAACTGAGCCACCACTGCCACACTGGCTATAGTTAGTTTTCGTTTGTGGTATTTTCTTGGATGATAGTGACCTTGCTGATCATTGAAGAGTATTTAAATTATTTTACTGGTCTCAGGAAATCAAAAGAAGGGTAATATTTTGACAGTAGAAAATTAGCCTCTGTGTTTTTATGAGAATATACACAAAAATGTACAAACTTTTGAAATACAAATCACTTACTTTTCAATACTCGAACCTGAGATTACTGACAAATTATGTACTACATCATTTAATACAATAACATAATAGGTAGCCAGCAGTAAAAATGTGTCATCTGTCTAAAAAGATAACTAGCTGACTTTATGTTAAGCTAATAATATTATTTTACTGACAGCTGGAAATAATTGAACTGATTTTTAATATAATATCTACATAAGGGTACAGAGTAGTATTTCCAGCAACCATCACTGCTGTGGTCTAATGCTACATTGTTTTAGCTAATGGTGTTGAAAGGCTAATTGAGGATTAGAGAAGCCTTGTGCAGTTATGTTAGCACATGAATAAAAGTGCGAGTTTTCATGGAAAACATGAAATTGTCTAGGTGACCCCAAACTTTTGAACGGTAGTGTAAGTTACCATTGTTATGCTACGTGAGGTTATTGTAGCACTAGCTAGCTAGCCAGAATTCTAATCAGTGCAGGTCAGCAACTCTGCTGATTTGACATTACTTTGGAGTCACAAATTCAAATATCAAGGATAACAAAGTCATAGTAGAGTTCTAAATTTTGTTCTAGGCCCATATATTCAAAATTAATTGAAACTAACCAAACCGTTCAAAAATATATGTGTGTTATCTAACATTTGTGTCACAGTTAAAGTCCACACAACATTAAAATCTAAAAGTAAAATTAATACTTGCACTAACATTCCTCACAAGGGGTTTTTGGGGATGGTGCCCCTTTTTAAGATTTTATATATAGCTTTATAATAACAAAGCTGTAGTCCATTATGAACTATTAACCCTCCAATATTCTTCACTTAACCATACTTCTTGTGTACATATTATTCATCCATCCATCCATCCATCCATTATCGATACATCACTTAATCCTCATTAGGGTCACGGGGGGGTGGGGTCTATCCCAGCTGACTTAGGGTGAAGGCAGGGGACACCCTGGACAGGTCACCAGTCTATCACAGGGCTACACAGAAAGACAAACAAGCACACTCACATTCACACCTACGGATAGTTTAGAAATATCAGTTAACCTCCGCATGTTTTTGGACTGGGGGAGGAAGCCGGAGTTGGACATACACTGCCATTCAAAAGTTTGGGGTCACTTATAGAAATGTCCTTATTTTTCAAAGAAAAGCATTTTTTTTTCAATGAAGATAGCATTAAATCAGAAATCCAGTCTAGACATTGTTCATGTGGTAAATGACTATTCTAGATGGAAATTCTTAATAAAATATCTCCATAGGGGTACAGAGGAACATTTCCAGCAACCATCACTCCTGTGTTCTAATGCTACATTGTGTTAGCTAATGGTGTTGAAAGACTAGTTGATGATTAGAAAACTCTTGTGCAATTATGCTAGCACATGAATAAAAATGTGAGTTTTCATGGAAAACATGAAATTGCGTGGGTGATCCCAAAATTTTGTATTATGATGATATTTAATATATACACATATTTCCAAAGAAAATAGACATTTCTCTTAATGGCAATGTCTATGGCAGGTTTACCCTATATTGAAATTGTTGTTTGTCTCAGAGGTCACAACTGTACAGGTGCAAATAATATCAATATAGCAAGGGAGTAACATATGTTTTTCCTTCTATGATGAGTGAAAATGTCTTCTGCCTCAAAGGGGCTCTGTGTACTCTCAAGAGGAGGGACTGAATATCATAAACAACATACACTATAGTGCAATCATATACAATGTAAACCAAATACTTAAATACCTCTGCAATACTCATAAAGCAAATTTTGTATGCATCTCGAAAATAAGATTAAATGCATGTTTATTGCATTAGATTGTACAGGAATATAATAATAAACAGATGATAAATGCTGTGCCGTGGCGTTTTCACATTTCTGAAAGCATTGTGCAACTTCTTGCAGCTATAACCACCACAGTAATAAAACCTGCTTGGCCAGGATCACTAATCATCATCGCTGTTCTCAGAGAATCTCATATTTACCATTTTCAGAGGAATTTGAGGGCAATTTACCTTTGATTATGACTGGAGGTCACCAGTTTACATAATTTACTTTGAATAGAAACACTCCATCTCTGCTGCAGGTATCCAGTGAGACTATGCAGTGTCACTCAGGGCAAGAACCACAGGCCTAAGCAAGTGCAAAATTGTATTAATGCGAAGAAAGTGTAACTCTATGATTCTTCCTCAGTGTAACAGGAAAAGAGAGACACACATAACCGCCATCCAACATTAATATTGTCCATTTTTTGTCTTTTAAAAGCAGTTCTTCATAGTTGGCTTTTCAATTATACATGAAGGGTTTTTTATTCTGCATTGTTTTCAGACTGGAGTCCAACATTGATAGATTTTGTGAAAAACCCTACCAAAAAACGAATACCAACCGCTGTTCTTATAAAATCTGCAAATAAATTAAAAGAAAGCCAACAGCATCAGTTCTGCAGGGGTGCTAATTTTAAGCTGATTGGATATTCAAAAGTTGTGCCTAAAGTTATCTTAGGCTCTGGCACTAATGAGGCTTTAATCATTTAAACACTTAGGGAAAAAAAAAACTAAATGCTGCTTTGCACTTGATTAATTTTCAGGTCAGATCACACACAGAAGGAATGTCCAGTGGAAGAGTTGTTTGGTCGGTGTTTATATTTATCCCTGTTTTAAAATTGTGGCGATGCCCAACTTTAATTCATGTTATAGTTTTGATGAGAAAATGTTGTTGTAACTGTATTTTCTTTGCAGCATTTATCCTCCACACAATGAAGTGTGTTGATGCCAAACAGCACAACATTATAATAAAGAGGATCCAACGTAGAGCCGCCCACCAGCTACATAAAACAAACAAACAAATGAAATTATTTTTGGTGTATGTGACAAGTAATTGCATGCTTAGTCAATTTAATATATTAAATATTATTCATGTTTGATCAATATGACAAACTTATAGGACAGTATAATATCATAAGTCTCTGCTCACCTTGTTTGTTCTTGTTCCAGTATCAGTAATGAGTTGATTTGTGTGGTGGTTGGTGGGGTCGCCACTGTGGAAAAGGGCACTTTGCATTAAAAAAAGTCAATAAATGACATCTCAAATAACGCTACTTACTTTCTTCAAATACTAGTATAAAAAGCAGTTACACTGAGGGACAGAATACCTAATAAGAGTTTATTGGACAATTTTTTAAAAATATTATTTTCAATATTTACATATATTTATATTTAATGTTAATTATACCTGCGTTGGAGATGAGGAGCTTGACACGTCTGAAGATATTCCTTCCAGATCTGGCAATGACGCACCAGTACCTATCCTCATCTGGTTTTCTGAGTGAAGTCATGGTTACAGTGAAGACTCCTGCTTCCTGATCATCCACGATGGAGCTTCGGTCATTAAATCGATTCTTTGGTGTTTTCACCACTATCGCACACAGCTCGTATACCGACCCTTTGCACCAGTACTTTGTGTTTTCTTTAAACTGAAGGTCGTACTGGCAAGAGATTGTCACAGATCCATTGTATGTTCCTGTTACCATGTCTGGAGCCGATAGCTGCGCTGAGACCACTGTGTGCTTCGTTAGCCACAAGAAACAGAGAACCGGAGCTGTAAAATCCAAAAACATTGATACTGGTTACTTAGATGACTTTTTCTTTCCAAGCCAGTCTGCTATAGGATATAGTCTAGTGTTTTTACCTTTAAAGATCCCAGCACAGATCCCCGACGTCCTCATGATGGGAATGAGAAGGACAATGTAAAGCAGAAGCAAAATGTGCAACATTTATAGGTTTCCTCTTTCTTCACTCTACTGGTTGCGCAATGGATGGATTGTGGGAAATTTAGTGGTCTGCAGTGTTTATTTGCGTAGGCCTGTGTTTGTGTGGACGGTATTGTATTGAGATGCTATATTAATGCAGGGTTACCACCTGTCACGGGTTTGTCTTGAGACAAGGCTCTGTCTCGCGCTGCCCAAACAAATCTCATGCCAAATAAGAGGAAGCCTCAAGAAACTCAGTAAACAAGATTGTTCTACACGCAGGTCTGAGCATCAGCCTGATTTCAACATTTCAGCACCAACACTGTTCCATAAACATTAAAGAAAGTGCAAAATAGGCTACTGGATGGAGATGTAAACACACAGACTTCATTATATGTGTATCTAGTTTTGTCTCATTCATTTTGCTCTAATTTCACAAATTTTACAAACTGCAGATTGTGTAACAGTACAACTTCTAATGCGACTAAGTGAGAGTTGCTCTGTCCAGTTACACACAAGACACAACAGAGTAAGAAAAAAAATCTAATTAACAATTATCCTTACGGGTCATGACCTGGTGGCAAAGTACCCTCTGTACTTTTCTGAACAGATTTCACTATGTTTCGTTTACTCTGGAAAGTAGAAAATAATCAGGTCATGTGATTTAACATCCTTTTTTTATTATTTCGGTTTTGCTGCTGTACTGACAGTGACAATATCCACTTCTCATTCAGCCTCTATATTCAATAATATAATGCAACATGATGTAACAGTGACAACACATTATAATGCACCCTGTACAGTATGAAACATGCTGCTTCCCACATTTAGAAGTTTAGATGTGAGAATCACAAAAGAGACTTTGTCAGTAACACAGCATGCATTCCAGACTGTAAGCAGGTGCAAAGTTGCATATTTTTGGTTCTTCAGTCTCTGCGGTTGTTCCCAGAGACCAGTCAAGGATCCCCTGAAAAGCTCCTCAGTAGCTTTGACCATTTGTTTTGGATTCTTGTCCTGCTGAACGATGAAATGTTGTCGAATGATTTTTCTGATGCTTTTGCCTAAATCCGAGCACACAAAACGCTCCTGTATAACTCTGCATTCATTCTGTTGCTTCTGTCGGCAGGGAAATCTTAAATAAATGCCAGTGTGCCAGTTATGTCGACTGCCATACATACCCGAGCTTTAAGAGAATTACCACAATGTTTGACAGATGACAGGTGGGGTAGTACGCTGCTGTTCCTTTTTTCTCCACATTTTCCTCATCATTTTGATAGAGGGAGATTTTTGTGTTTTTGCGAACTACAACCAGGCCTGTGGCATTCTAACTCCTACCAGGGGTTTGCATCTTAGGTCAACAAGTCTTCTATTGATTGTCGGCTGGCACACAAGTTAGCCTACATCCTCGAGGCTGTAATTTTAATTATTTTGTCCTTCTGTGAGAACTCGAGGAAACGTTAAAACCAGTTTATTTACTTCAGCATTAGGGGGCACTAGAGATCAGTGTATCAGACTGTATAATGTACAGCCTGTAAGTCTAATTCAGTTGTTTTCTCCCCAGGTTTTGGCAGCGCAGCCTAATCACACTATAAAATGTTTGAAAACCACTATGCAGATATAATTTACTGTGGGACAAACAGTATTATCTCTTGCCCCATTGCTTCACATCTATTGCATTTGTCTGACTATTTCCTCAGGCTTTCATTCCCCTAATTTGATTCTTTGCCATTTTGTGCCACTGTACATTCTAATGGCTTAATAATGATGTAACTAGTGCCAGTATTATCATAACAGATTATGCTTTCAGAGTTTCCCTTCCTGGGGTTCAATATTTCATGTTCTGGTGTTTGACTTTGCTGTATTCTAAGGTGCAGTTATTGGCTTTAATGGACTTTATATGGGTTTTATTATGTCACAGTTAAAGTTGTGGTTTAGTTTTTGACATCGCCTTGACCTACAGTGTGTATTTCATCTGCGACAAGTAACATATTGCTTGGTCATACTATCTATATGAAGAACCAAAGAAAGTATGAAATTATTTCAGTTAAACGTGAACTGAAAGAATGATGGTTATCCATCATGCAGTACAGCCAGGGAGGCATCAGATTGGTTTCAAATTTATTTTGAGGATCCCAAACATACAGCTCAGAGTCATAGAACTCGATCTTCAGCATCAAGTAGAATCTGAAGCCCTGCAGCAGATGGTGTGGCCCCCACAGAGCCATGATGTCAACCTCACGGAGTTAGTCTGGGATTATGTGATGAGACAGAAGCCACTGAGACAGATTTAATTCACAGAAGAACTGTGGCAAGTTCTCCAAGATGCTGCAGACTGAAATAACTGTGCATGAGAATTTGTACAGTTTTAATGCAATGCATACTAAATGTTTAGTATTGAAGCATTTTCCATTCACTGCTCTGTGCATGAAGTTAATAGGCAAATAAGAATCATACATTCTTTTTGAAAGCAGCTTCACTTTACCTTCAGTGCCTAAAACATTCTGACAGTAGTATTCACATATTAGTGTCAGGGACAAGGTGTGTTCATCAATACCACTGTCAAACGGATCATTTTCAACTGTTGTCTGTTGGCCAGATTTTAAATTAAAGCCACCTGGAGCCTCTAGACATGCAACTATATACATTTATGTTTGAATATAGCAAATGCAGTCAGGAAAATCATACGGATAACAAATACCACAAAGTCAGAAAGCACTGATGCAGCATTAGAACACATTATAATACATTTCTCATGAGGTATCTGCCTTTTTTGAAACCCACTTTCACTAACTTATAGGAGTTAAGGTGGAAACTTAAATGATCCCATCATGGCCTGCCTTAGAGAGTTGACGTCAGTTCCCACCAAAAAGCAGAACTGTGGGTTGCATTTGTGAGTGTGTAAGCTGTATGGTTGCAACACCCACAACCACAAATCTTATAGGTTTTTTGCTGCCAGAATAACTTCTCATGGTTATTATGAAACTCATTTAAGGTTTGTAAATATTTAAGCTGCTATTTGATGAGAGCACGGTGTTGGCAATCTTTTTAAACATATGTATAATGTAAGTATATATATATTAGATTAGAAAATGAGTCTTTGATTTGTACCTCAAGGAAATAATTCTCATGTGGGTTTCTAAATGAACTGTCCTGAAACATTTAAGTGACCTTGGTGACTATTTAAATTGGATTGTTTGTCATGCGTAGCTAAGAGAATCCGTGGGTGAATGAAACATCCTTGACATTTGTTTGACTTCTTTTTTTTTTTTTTTTTTTAATTATTGAGACACACTAAGAAAAGCAGAACGGTATGTTTTGGAAAACCAAATGCTATGACTTCTGCTTCCAGGCTCTGGCTGGGCCAAGGTGCTTTCCGCTGACAACAGCATATCTTTTTTTAAATATTACATAAATTGTGAAAGATAAAGAAGGCTGCATTATAATGGAAGCTAAATGATTAGATAAGTTCTTCATTTAGCCCGTGAATGCTTTGGATTTGAATGCAAATCATTCTTCATGACATATCACGATCCTCCTTTCAGCATGATTAGAGTTGTCAAACATATTTATCATCACATATCTGCAGTCTAAATTGGTTTTCAAAGGCAATTTTGCCTGTTGTTTGTGTGAGTTGACTTCTAATGTTCGATGTCACCGCTCAACAGTGACAGTAAATTTACTGCAGGGCGCAAAAGGAATATTTCAAATAATAGATTCCCGCAGTTTAGTCAAATCATAAATATCTGTCTTCCTCTTGCTTTGCTCTGTCTCTATACATAGGCATGCCACTTCATATATACAGTTGTATTGAGTATGAACTCTTAAATAACCATTTTAATCAGTTGTGGTATATAAGGTATAGTGGGTAAAATGCACTATGTCTACATTCAAGAAAACACATTTTTTAATGGTCCTTTTAGGTTTTTATAGTGATTTTTTTTTAGAACAAGTCTCAGGCCTGTTCGCTGCAGACCTTGGAATTGCATTTGCTTTGGATAAATGAGTCCTTCACACAAGGAGAAAGTGTGCCTGTGGAGAATGTGCTCGAGAGCCTGATAAGTAATCACATATTCTCCCTAAGTTTAATCTTCTCTGAAACAACCCTTTTGCAAATAAACACATGTAGGCATTTTTGGTAGGTTTGAATAAACTGGATTATATATAAAAGTGAGTCCAACTGTTAGATAAGTTCCTTGTACAATTTAAGGTACTTTCTGGCAGGTAAGTCAGTGCTGCTGAGTCTTTTCTCTCCTTTATAAAATTGTCACTCCTAGTAGCTGCTATTTCCAACATTCTGATATATGCATTACATCTTATCCATGCAGTTCTCAGTATTTACCCACTTAAATTTCTTTTAGCTCCAGGATAACCTTGTGCCTTTTAACTTGACTGCTCTTGCCCTGCTGCTGCATTCGTAGCTTGGAAAGTAATTCATAAATATTAGATGTAATGTATTTGTTTATTGTTTTTTTTTCTATGGTCGGATATTGAACTGCATCATGTATTTGGTCTGGTAAACAATGTGTTTCTTAAGTGCAAAGGCTCATTTTTCATACTATCATGCTACTGCACAAACTGGGCACAGTACAGACCACCTCCAACAATTTTATGCCCAGTGACATCAACATGTGCCTCTCCATCCGTCGTATGTATGCCTTTGTATGTCCACCCAACCCCCTAAATTAATATATTTGTGTCTGTTTCTTAGAGAAATACTCCCTATAAAGAGCAATGCTAAGCACAATTAGGGCGTTGGGAGTGTTTTAGTAATCACTACAGTGTAAAATGTTGGATTCCTGGGCAGAAATGGTAACCTGAACTCATCCCCCTGTTAATGGATGGAGCTTTGGCTCTGCAGGGGAAGATCATCTACAGATATCTGCAGACTTGGCACTCCTAAAATTGGGGATCATCTGCTTTAATCCATGTCTGTTCCCACATTAGCTTCTCACAAATGGTGTCTAACCCTGCCAACCACCAGACCTTCATCAGCTCAGTCATTTCCCTCCTGAGGAAGCATGAGTTTGATGGGCTTGACGGTGACTGGGAACACTCAGCCAACAGAGGAAGCCCTCCTGGGGATAAGCAGTAATTCTCTGTTTTCCTGGAGCTTCGCTTGCAAAGTCTGGTTATCTGTTCCACTTTGACTTTTTCTCAGTAAAGTTTAAATAATTCCATACCTGATAGCAAATATGACACAAAGCCACAATAAATACCGGTGGGATGTCCATCTGACAAGCTGGCCATATTACAAATCTGAAGTTCAGTATTAAATATTTTATGTCTGCTGACATTCAACGGGAGATGAGAGCTGCCTTTGAGAATGAGGCCAAGAAGAGCAACAAGACTCGTCCTCTGATGTCTGCTGCTGTGTCGGCTGGAAAGGACACCATTGATTCTGCTTATCAGATTCCCAAGCTTGGTCAGTGAGCATTTGAAGCAACATTTGTGATGTGTGTCCAAACTTATAAACAGCTAAACGACTCTGAACTTCACTCCTACATCCTAAAATCTTTCATGTAAGCTTTTAAGGTTGCCATAGTGACCTGTTCTTGTTTACCCCACCCGAGTAGTGATGTCATGACACTGATCAGGATATGATCAATGTCATGACGCATGACTTCCATGTCTCACGGGACCCAATAGCTGGTGAGTGCAATCCCCTGTTCAGGGATCCTGAAACCAACGTGGCTTCATCTGTTTTTAGTGCAAAATCAGTGAAAATCTGGCAGTAAGGGTGAAAGAAAAAATATACTATACTATAATAATAGTCTAATATTCATAAACTGTAAAAAAAATAACTAAAATAAAAGCAGATATCTGATATTTCTTGCAGATTTAAATATCATAAAACTCATTTTACAGTCAAAGAATTAATTCAACAAAAAATTAATTACCATTTGTAAAAATAAAAAGGCTGGACATTAAAAAATAATGACCACTTTCCAATACTTAACAAACACAATTTCTTCTTGCACATAGCAGGAAAGATCTGTCAAATAATGTTTTTTTTTTTTTTTTGGCTGATTCAAATGCAGTAGAAATTAAGTAATTTCGTGGTCAATTTGTAGAAATACAGATTTTTTTTTTGATGTGGGCATTTAGAGTTTCAACCTGTGTTTTTTGTCTTTTTTTTCCTGGTTAAGATGTAAATTAATATGTTTTTCTGTCATTTCACTAGTTATCTGTAACTTAAAACAGGGGAAAAAAACAAAAATAGTTTGTATTCATTTGCAATCAGTGGTTATGCGTAAAGTTCATGGAAAGAGTTTCTCTGCAAGCTTCAGTTACAACTATATTGAAACATCCACGGAAGCTACAGTATATTTCCTTTTTTCCAGGACTATGCAATGAACTACTGGAAGAACCAAGGAGCCCCAGTTGAGAGGCTGATTTTTGATTTCCCCACATATTGTAACATGTTTACTTGCAGGAACCCTGCTGACCTGAGTACAGGAGCTACTACTGCTGGTGCTGGGGAAAGTAAACACTGGAGTCTGGGGAGCTCTCTTACCTAGAGGTGTGCTTTCTGTTACCACAATAGAGGAAAATAAGTCTGAATGTTGACAGTGGATTAGTGTTAATGTTAATACTCCCCTGTATGCACAATAACAGAGCAGCGGGGTTTATCATAGTAATACAGACTCCAGATTAAGTAATTAATGCAACTGGAGGCTGTCATTAATGCACTGCTTTGTGAAATATACAGATCTGTGGCTTTTTGAAAGATGGAGCAACTCTGGTTTGGAGCCAGGCCCAGGATGTGCCATATGCCTACAAGGGAAACCAGTGGGTAGGATGTGACAACATCAAGAGCTTTCAGATCAAGGTAGTAGACATACACACAATACTTGTTTTACCATTTGACAGGACAGTCTGTTTGGCTGTGTTGAATTTCCTCTGAGCTAAAAATGTTTTCAATCTCCATAACCTGAAAAAGATGTATTCTGTATATATTAAGTGGTAAAAGTTTTCCCTCTGTGCGACAGCAGATAATGTGACAGGAACTAATGCATTAAACACTCTGTCAAAGTCTTGTGAAGAAGCCAAGTTTGGAACTGAAATTCAAATGCTCTTCTACATCGCTCCCTGCTGGTGATCTTTAGGCTGACTGGCTGATGAAGAGGAATGTGGTGTAGACTGTTGATATGTATGGCTACTTGGGCACTTTCTGTCCAAATAACAACTGATTAATGTTCTCAAAAAAGGCCTTAAACTGGAACAAGCATGCAAGACTCTTAAAAACATTTATCATTAAGGATCACTGTGAAATACATGTTTAAAATAAAATACAACATGGATTTGTACTGTTATTGAGTCCTCCTGCCACATCCCAATTTCTAATCACCAGAGTGAGCACAATTACTGGAGGTGCCACTGGTGGCAGCTCCCCCAGTGGAGATTCAGGTTCTGTGCTAGAAAGGCTAACAGTTGGTACCACAACTGAACAAATAAGAACCAAATCTACAGCTGCAACAGTGGAAAAACCTACTTCAGGCAATGCACTGCTGGCAAAAGCTGTCAAAAACTGCCGTTTTCTGACAGCTTCTGTTTTTGCCTCAACTGGCCTTCAAGCTCAAGTTATAGATTAACTGCTTAACTGTTCAATTCGCCAGATGACCCCATTTTGCATTTGTTTTTAGTCCTCACAGACTAACCTCTCTAGTACAAAATCCTAACGTCCGCTTGTTGGATGGTTGCTGAACAATGTAAAACCCGAAGCTCTTGAATAGTTAATTTTGAAAGCAAAGAGAAAAGAATTTGAATTGTTGAAGGTGTCTTGTGTGTATCCACATTTCTTTCTTTGCAAGCCATTATAAAATGTGATTTCAGAATGAAATTCCTCTACACTATATCCTCTGTAACTCCTGTATTACACATATTAAATGTACAAATGCCAAAAGATGAGAAGAAAACATGAAAGAAATGATAATTAAAATGTGTTAGCATTCTATCGGTATAATCATAATTCTTGTATTAAATATCAAACGATGATACCAAACAGAACTTGAATCCACAATTTGATGAATACTGTCTGTGATTTACAAAACAGAAAAACAATCTAAGAGGCTGAACTATCATCTCGAACGTTAGCACGCTATCTGCTTCACAAATACTATGTCAATAATAGTACATTGGCACAATGCTCATTTGAGAGGTTTTGGTAGTCTTTGATGACTGCTGTAAAACTTCATCTCCTAAAGGATTCGGTAAAGAACACATCATCGCTGCTGCTCCTCTCAGCTGATCTCTTTGTCCTCTTTCTGTTCTGGCATGGCCGACCCGTTCTGCTGCTCTGCTGCCGGTTCTTCCACCATGGCTGACTTTTTCGATGTTCCTGTTTGGAGGCAGGGGTAATTGAAGAGAGGGTTAGTGAGAGATAAAACCCTCAGCACACCTACAGTGACTGATGCCTAAGCAGTGTGTGAGGATTCTGGCTGCTGCTGTACCTGTGAGGTAATTTCTGTGCATTCGATGGAACAGCAGGAGGCCAATGAAGACGATAAAGCCAATGCAGGCAACTATCATTCCACACAGCAGGAAGCTGTAGCTGCCTTTAGACTGAATAATCTGAGGATGAGACACACACATTAAACTACTGAATATGAATCTAAATCTCCATCGGTCCTTTTTTTTTTTTTGCCTATTTCTCCACTTCTGCACACACTCTTTTTCTATCATAATGAAGATACTCATCAAACTTACTGAGCCAACCAGAACCTGCATTACCATCTCTCCCATCCCTGCACTTGTCACCAGGACTGAGGTTGCGCATCCTGCAATAAGAAATGCATGGTTTATTTCCTCTCCTCTCGCATTTATTCCACTACTGTGTCATTATAATTGTGCAATAAACCCTTCATCATACCCTGGTAATCAAGAATGTCTTCAGTATAGGCGAGCATGCAGGGGAATATGCTGCTGAGGAACAACCCACATAAACAGGTTCCGACAAACAGAAAGATGCTGCTGGTGTAGAAAATAAGCAGCATCAGCACAGTGACAATAGCTCCTGCCTGTAAAAACAAAGAAAAGAGTTTGCTCAGTTTAGAGTTGATGCTCATTATGTGTCTTTAACGTGATGATGGCACTCTAAATGTTTTTTTTTTTTTTTGGCCTCACCAGGTTGAACATGAGCAGTCTCACAGGCTGGAAACGGTACGAGAGAGGGATGGATAACAGACGTCCAGCAGTGATCGCCGCCCAAAAGATACTAGCCAGGTAACCCGCTGTCTTGTGAGGCAATGAGATTGGTGATGCCACAGCGTAGGTGTACACAAAGCCGGCATAGGCCCCCTAGAAGAAAAATCTAAATTCTTTCACATTCATGGCTTTCTGTGCTTTATGTAAAGCAGATTTTGCATGCACTAATAAAATTTGATGTTGAAAACAGTCAGCGAAATGAGCATAATGTGCTTTATCTGCACCCCTCACTCACCACAATACCATCGGTCATAAAGAGCACCAGCCCCCCGAGGATATGAATCATAAAGAAGGATACTGGCAGCCCGCGCAGGTTATCATTCTGACAGCAGCTAAAGATACTCCCATGACCTGCAACAGAGCGAAAAGTCACCAATGACAGATTGGACTCCTGTTTTGTTTTCATCCAATTTCCCTGAAAATGTGTTTATACATTATTCATTTTAAAATATAAGTCTTCTATATCTTTACCTCCAGCTTCCTGTTCCCTCTGCTCCACATCTGGACCCTCGGCCCCCTGCTGGTGCTCCATCGCTAGTTCATCCTTGTCCAAAAGCCGTGGAGTGCCGCTGGGACAGCATGGGATCAGCTGCTCGCGGTACATCAGAAACAGGACTGCGATGGGCACAGGCAGCTGAAAGGGTACAAATATTCAGCTTTTTTACTTCTGACGTGTTAACTGAAAAAAAAGGGATTCTATAAAAAGAATGAACTTTTGCCCTTATCTAATGTTCAGGGTCTTACATTAATAAGTGCCATGATCCAGAAGGCGTAGTGCACACTGGACTCCTCTTCCCCTCCCTCATGGGATGAGTGGCTCTGAGTTATATTGTGCTCTGCAATCGGACTGTTTCTCAGCATGTTCCTGAAATGATGTATGATCTCAGTCCCGTTCCCTGTGTGATTCCCACAGCCTGTCTCTGAGAGGAAAGGATCTGCAATCAGGGGGCTCACCAGGGCGCCGAACCCAATGAAGAAATGAAGAGCCTGCAAAAACGTAGAAAGGTCAGGGACATAACTTACTGCAGTGTTTCAAGAACTACAGTATATTATTACAACCTAACTTGACAATGTACTCCTACTGATCTGCATCTTTTGCAAAAAATATAACTCAAATTGTCTTTCCATATTTGTGGAAATACAAAACCTATATGCCTGAATCTGCTAATAACATTTATTGAACGTAAATGTGTATCAGGACAATATTTTTACAGATACGTTAAAGGTAATATGGAGGTTTTTTTACCTGTAAGAAAACAGCAGAGTCCTTCTGATAGATGGTCACCAGCTGGATGTTAGCAATGGTGTCAATAATGCCCATCGCCAGACCAGACACAGCCATGGCAATAGCCAGCACGAGGACATTGTTACATGCAGGGATGATGGCAAATATCACAGAGATGATAAGAGCAGAAACAAACAAGGCAGCCAAAGCGCTGAACAACCTTTAAGAAAGAAAAGAGACGAATGCAGTTATAGTGAAGGACAGACACTAGACTACAGCACAACAGCAACAACATTCTGGTTGTGAGTTTGTGACACTTACGTTCTCTTGAAAACGCCACCAACAGAGCTGCCAATCAACAAGCAGAACTGCTGGGCGAAGAACACCCAGGTGATCTGACTAAGGGTTGAGTTTGTTTGACACTGCAAGTCTAAAATTGTAGGTCCAAGAAAAGCAATGCAGAGTCCGAAGCTGAAGAAAACGCTCCAGTAAGTCAGCGTGTGATGGGCATTCCTTTTGAACAAAGTCACAATCCGCTCATCCACAAACATCTTGGGCACAATATAAATAGTTGTACCTCAGTGAAACAGACTGCCAAGTTTTTTTTCACTACAAAGTATTATGATCACACAATGTGAAAGCAGCACCGGGAGGTTCTGTGGATGCTTGTTGATCTCTTTTAAAGCTTTTCGCTCTCTCCTCTTTGTATTGCTTAACTGCAAAGGATGTCCTCTTGGGTTAATGGGTGAAGTGGAGATTCTTCCAACAATAATATCCCCATTTGAATGGTGTCAATGATTAGCAATGAAAAAGTCTCTGTGTTGAAATGCTACAAGCAAGCGAAGTGCACGTACATGTCATGACACACTGAATCATTTCAATGGAAAATGTATCACTCAGGAAGCAATGACGCCTGGACAGGTTTGTGTGTTCTTTCATACCTGTAAAGTTCTCAAGCACTCATTATGAAAGGAGCTTGAACGCTAAAAATAGCATATCTGACTTAAAATGTTTATAAATGACATGCAAAAACTGACTTTATTTTCTATTTACAATGTAAGAAATACAGTTGTAGGCTGTTACCGCAACTGGAACATCATTAAGTACTTTTAATTGTTATGAAGCTCATCCTGTCATCTGTAAGACATCACTCCCTATTTTATCTTATTCAGTCAAATATAATTCGGTGTGTATCTCTTTTAAATCTTGAACAAATGGGCTTACTTTTTGTCAGCGAGGAATTCCACATCATTCTTTGAATAGAACTGTATACAGTAAATCAACATATCCAGTGTGCAGTGTGATATACGTGTGTACTTATTTCTTGTTAGTGTGTCGTCCCAAATTTGTCCAGATTGAAAAATCTCAACAAATATGACATCAATTGCTGTGTATGTTTGTACAGACATTCATTGTCCCCAGAGGATTCGGTCAACTTTTTTTTTTTTTTTTGCTTTAATTATCCCCTTTAGTTTGGACAAGAATTGGATGGATTGTCATTACTTTGGTACAGACATCCTCAGAGGATGGATCCTACTGACTTTTGTTATTTGCCCACTTTTCATCTAACACGACCAGTTTTCACTTATCTTGTGAAACATCTCAACGTTTACTAAAGGTTTAGAAAGAGTACAGACATTCATAGCTCCCAGAGGATGAAGTGCAATAAATTTGGTGATGCTTGACTTTTAATCTAGTGCCAACTTTGCATTAAATCTTTTGACCTTTATTTTTATCTTTTGCTTTAAATTAAAACATTAGCAATTAGTTCATTATCGACTTTATGATGATAACACACTAAAGTAAGATGACGAATAACATGGTAACCATATTGTACCTGCTATATATGGGCATGTTAGCATGTGAATGCAAGTAATTAGGTTAAAACACCACAATGTCTAAAGCCTCACAGAACTGCTAACGTGGTTGTTTAATTTTTCTTATTCAGGAGTTTTTATTCATTAGATTTAGTCATCTGTGGTGACAGTAAAATTTCTCTATGGGCTCTTTATTTTTTAATTTCACAGTATATGTGAACGTCAAGATGAGTAAAGTTTGACTTAGAAGTTTTTTCAGAATTCCTCTGAATTTTCTTCTTGCCAGCATGAGTGGGTGTATCAGTCTGAAGTTCACGTTCGCCACTGACGATGGTGAGTTTGTGTGATTTAACGATGCAATCTTTAACTTGACCCCATTTCAGAATGAATGTCAACCTGCCAAGAAATGAACAGATGTTGCACGTCTCAAAGCTATTGCATGATTTAGACATTTATCACAGCTAACTGTTCCGTGGACTTAAAAATGTGATTTCTATCGTGAACAGTGATGAGTAATGTGTTGAATTGCTTGACTCTCACCGTTATGAATAAGAGAAAGGACTTAATACCTAATCCCTTTAATGATTGCATAAAAGCAACGGAGCTCTACTGGTTGTGGTTAAATATGGGCTTCCGGCAAGGTCATAAAGGATGGAACCAAAAAAAAATAAAAAATCACTAGACACTAAGATTGGGAATTTAGTCTTTTTAAATATAAATTTTTATGACCGACACAGGCACAGTAAAAGCCACTAGGAGTTATTTTTTATGTGGTTTTATGCTGTTTGTAATCAATGAATGATCTTGTATGTTATTTGCTTGGTTCTTATCTCGCTTCTGCAGTGAATTCATTTGCCCCCAATACAAAAATATGATGCTTATCTACATATGTCAGATGTCTTATTAAAAAACGCGTATCTCTTTTCTTTCCTATGCTTCTCTGTCTGCTCTGATTTCAGCATGCATTGTGTTTGCAACTGCCACAAAATATGTCACATTTTCCTGTATCTGTCTACACAGTTGCCATATTTAAAACAGCCAAAGCCCTGTGCTGTGTAACTGATTTGCCAACATCTCCTGCTAGGTGAAGATGCTGGTCAGGTACTGAACCCTGAGAAATATCCGTGTTTAGACAACAGGCATTCATTAACATATACTTCCTGTTCTGGAGATATGGCAACATGAGATGAACGCTTCAGGTAATTGTCAACCAGCATAAGCCTAGAGGTGTGCAAGAGGTTGTTAAAAATAAACAGCAAGTTCTAGTTACTGAAGTAGGATGTCTGTTTTGGAATAATCTTACTTACAAAAGTTTGATTAGGAAGAGCTACAGTACGTGTTTACTGATTAAGGAACAAACTTAGAAATCTGTGACCTTGGATAAGTTCAGCATGTTGAGTTAGTTTCATAACTAGAACAGCTTTTCCCCCTACAAAAGCTAAATTAACGTGTTAACTGATCCTAAAAATGACTTTTACATTCTGCTCAATTCTTATTAGAAGTTAGACTGCTGAACATAAGTGCTCTCTGACTTCACAGAAAAGTCCATTGTCACTGTCTTTTATGTGTAATCTTTTTTATCTTGTGCATGTAGTAAAAGAAGCAGAACTGCTTAAGTAAAAGTAACGATACCACAGTTTAAAAAAAAATATTTTCTTGCATTTAAAATATTTATACATCAAAATTCATAATTATTAGCAGTAGAGTATATTATTCTATATGTCAAAATAGTATCACATATTGTTGGATTATAATTATTAATGCAATGTAATAATGCATGCAATAACTTCATTATTAAAACAACTTACAAATTCCTTCACAGAAGCATAAACACTCAAAAGTACCACATAAATTATAATATTAACTTAAATAACCAGCCAGAGACTATCTGGACTCTGCAGGTTGAGCCTACTCTGGTTTTTACCCTAAACAGAGGAAATACTAACACAGATTTCTACTGCAGAATCAAAGGCTGCAGTCAGATTGACACAAGGTGAGCATGTTGGAGATGGAATTTCCATACTCCTTTAAAATAATGATTTAAATGGATTGCTATTCTTTTTTGAAAGTTGTTTTGCTACAGGATGAGTTTGGAAATATTAAGACAGATAAAAAGATTAGGGAAAAAAAGATCCTGACCTAATGTTTGCAACATGCAAGTGAGCAGGAAGGAAGTGTAACATAATTAGTGATAAGAAATATGAATTATTTTTTTGATTGTAGTTTGTATTTATCATATTAATCCACAACGTAGCTCATAATTACATCTATCAAATAAATGTAATGTAAATGTAATATCATTCTAAATGTTGCACAAAATATGAACTTCAGTTGTACATAAATACAAATCTGGAGTAAATGTTTTTTTTTTTTTTTTTTTAACCTAACCACTGCATGTCACACTTGCATAGGTTGTGCATCAAACCATGACTGGCTTTTGATCTAGTTTGGAGGTTTAAGTGGTGATTTAATTTAAGTGCAGCCAAACTTTATGCCTCAGCCAGATGAACTGTCTGATAAACTGCATTATTCTGCACAGTAAAGGTGATACATGCAAGTAAAAAACCAACAAATAACACAGCAACACATTTATACATAGTGAAGGACTAACTGAGATAATTTGGGTGTGTTTTCCTTCTACGTTTCAACACTAGATGGTGTAACAGCATTGCCTTATCCACATTCAGGACAAACTCAATCAGGGCTGTCTCTAGAAAATATGAACACGTAGCGGCTCAGCAGAGAGAAACATATCACTGGAGGAAACAGTAAATTTACAGACTATTAACTGTCATACAAAATCATCACTGCTGTTGAGTATTTCACAAGCAAACACACTCAGAGCATCTCTTTTTCAGTCTGACGTGGTTGCATAAAGGTGCAGAACAGTGTTGCTTCGCTCCTCTGTCTCATCTCCATAGGCTGACATTTATCCAACCCTCAATCAGAGAGGCCTGAGACAGTGCCAGGACAATGTGACAAGAATCATAAGATGATTGCTCTATTTTTCCCTCTCTGCTCTCCCCCCCACCTCTAGCATTTGCCTTTCTATATTACATACTGTGTTTCTTTAACGATCAGCGAGACTGCAGAGCAAAGCACATGACGGCATGTATAATAAAAGAAGAGAAAATGCCTTGAATTATATGCTACTGCCTCCAAATATATATCCATATGTCCTTGTGTATATTTCATAATATGCGATGAGCAAGATAAATACACGAATGTCCACGAGGAGGAGGAAGTCACAATAAGTTTGTGTACTATTACTGTCAACTCAGGCAGGCGTACATGATTCAGTGTATGCATTAACACGAGTGAAGGGATTAGCTAAAGTAGACATGACACAGGCTCCTTGTGGAGTAATAAGAAATGTATCAGTCACCTATCCACATTTCTCCAGTCAGTGCCTGTAGCCGGGGATGGAAAAGCCCTGTAGTGCACCCCTTTCACATCTCCTCAGGCCCAAAATAGAACCGGGGATATGTGGTATGCAAACAGACATGTCTGCAGGGCAAAACAGTGCCATTCTATGAGGCTCTGTGCTTTTAAACTGGCTGCTGGGGAAGCAGTTAAGATGTGAGGCACCTGTGGAAGTTAGTGCATGAATATATCTAAAAATCTTGTATAAATATTAAATCTATTATATAACAATGTCACTTTCATGGCAAATCCTGACTATAAAACTGTTAACAGGATGCTTCAGACTCACACATTCAGTTTAGAAGTAAGAAGAAACCAATGCAAACACACTACAAACGGGAGAAAGTGATTTGAAATTTAGCACAAACAACTTAACCAGTGTTACGACTTTAAAACTAAGTTGTTTTATAGAACAGGATGACGATGTAAACCTTTTGCTTATGTTCCTGTTAATATGTTTTGCATGCTACAATTTAATGGGAAACAATTCCTGCCTTGACGCTGTTCACTGTTCACCAACATTTCTTCCCCTCTGCATTGTGGCCACCTTCTGGATTCACATTCTGAGTGACACCTGTGATTTCGGGTGAGGAGAGTATTTGTTTTCTAGCATGTTAAAAAACAGTAAAATCTGCCACTTATGTGGTATTTTATTCTAATTTATTCCTTCATTTAACAGGGATCATGCTTAACACAACTTTTGGGCCAGTTATCTATGCAGCTAATTTGTCCCTAAGCAGAAAGATGTGAAAAACAACACAGTAACAATAACAACTGACAGCAATACAGCTAACAAAACTTTTAAAAAGTGTGTCAAACATAAAACGGTATCATATAAAATATGCATTACATAAAAAGGAAAACCTTTGGTTCTATACAAAGGTTTAGATCATTGATTGGTTTGTCTTTAGCCATGTTTGTATACTGATACTTGTTTTTTCCAATAATGGTGGGAAGTCAGTCCATTTATCTGCTGCTTTACTTGAAAATGATGATTGTCCAAACATAGTTTTCATACATTTGTATTCGTCTCTGATTGATGCCCTGGTCTCTTTTACTTTGTCCATGCAGAATAATAGACCTTGTTTTAGGGGTGTTAGAGCAAGATCATGAAAAAATGTATACATCAGTCTTGTTTTGATGACGTTTCACAGATTGTGAAGAGTGCATAATGGTTTTAGTGGAACTGCAGCTCCCTGACACCAGCTTGTAGTAAGAGAAGACACATATTCGGTATTAAAAGAACATCTTGATCTTCCCCAAACCTGACAAGACAGGATACATTTTAGAATGTCTTCAAACAACAGTCAGGTTCCCAATTTGAATTAGTTTTTCATAGTTTAATCATTCTCTGTGTTCAATGAAGAAATCCCTTATTAACTTGCTTCCAGTGTAACGGCGCGATTGGGACCAAAAATCCAATCTTTGAGTCAATTTTGTAGACTAACTGTGAAAGATAAAGACTCAAGCTGCCTTCTGGTGTCTTGTGCGAGCTAGAGCTAAACTTTGGAATGATTTTTGCACACAATGAGGCCCATGGAATCTGTCTCAAATATCTTAAACTGGAAGCTCTTCTGATTACATATGCAAAACTTTTTTTCAGCATTTATATGGTGCACGACTACTTTTTGTTTTCAGTTATCCCGTAAAAAAATAAAAAGATTCACTTATATTTTAGTTTCTTCAAGCAAATATTGCAAGACAATTTATGAAACAAGCTTTCAGCTAACATTTAGCAGGTACGCTGAATAACAAAGTTCTCTAATTAAGTTGACAAAAAACATTTAGAAGAAAACAGTGAATACTAATGGAATAAAAAATGCATTAAAAAGAATTAAAGCAAAAGATAAAGGCCTGGCCTTCGCATGACATTCCATTTCAAGACTTCCTCTACCAAAAATCAACTTTTTAACCTTGTTAGCAACATCCATATCGTGCTTTTATATAGTAGAAGACCACATCAAGAGTTAAATAAGCAGTCACTTCCCCTTTTTTGACAATTCTAAAAACATTAATTAAGACTTCTGGGATTCCCAGTGAATGAATTCTGTCAAATGTGCAGGGTGGGGCTTTATATACCACTATTCTTCCTCAGAGTTGGCTTCCCTTGCGAGCATGTGTGGCTTAATTACTCCGGTATTTCCATTTGTCACTGTGTAGCATAGAGGAGTTTAACAGTGTTTGAGAAGGTGAGCAGGTTTGCTCAAGCTGCAGCGCACACACTGTAGAGATGTGCACATTCTAAAGGAAACAATGACATCATTACATTAATTTTAAGGCAAGAAGGGATTATTTTCATGGAAAAAAATCCAACCATGTAACTGTGATAGACAGAGATGAGTTTTTAGAGGTTTAATCAATGACCAGAGGGTGGTTTTAGTACGACTCTGGCATTTATCATGAATACTAAAAGAAAGCTTTTCTTGTTTTCTAAATGGCCACTTTCAAACTATCCAAAGACTTCAGTCAGATCCAATCACATCTGAAGCCCTCTGAAGATAACAGTTTCTATTAGGCAGTCCTCAATCTGACTGATGCTGTATCTTTTGATGCCTGATTTATTGGCTAACTACTCTTTGATGCTTAATGCTGTTAGTGATAGTTATTATTGGTCTTATAATGAATTGTTTATTAGTGGCCAATACATTTTTCGTTGCTGTAGCAACGCTTTATCTTTCCTTGTCTTCAACAAAACATACAAAAACATTTGTTTTTCTAAAGGCTCAGTATTTAACACCTGATTGCATTCATCTTCAGGGTTGTGGGATGAAAATGGTTTCTAATTTGTTCTTGTTATGCTTAAAAGCTGACATTAAGTCCGCTCAGTGTGATTTTAACGTCTCGGGTGGGCTCTGCTTTGAAAACAAATCCTGGAATATATTACTCATCAGATGCCACTCACAGAGATTATGGTGGGGCTGCAATAGTAAATAACTATTTGTTTGGTCAAAACAAATGTGAAAAGTGTGTTTTTCCTACATAGAGGAAGGTTTTAGTGAGTGCCAAAGAAAAATTACCTTTTCTAATATTTTAAGAAATTAGAACAAAAACAGCAATTCAACTTTTTTGTGAATTGGGGTTTCATTTACTCAAGCATAACAGACATTTTTGTTTCTCAAATGGTAGGCAAATGCATTTATTTCTGTCCAATAATTTAACACACTGCCTTAACTGTACACAAATTACTGAAGCTTACTGTTGCGAGTACTCACCCTTCAAAGGCCAGTTGTGAATCAGGAAAAACCCTAGAAAAAAGAGAACAAATTACCCAATTACAGTGTTGCTTGTACCACTTTCTTTATCTGGACAGCAGATAAATAAAGATATTTGGTTTAATATTAGCAAAAAACTATATATACCATATATTTACATTTGATAAGCTGGAAACATCATATGATTAACAAAATAGTTGCTGGTTCATTTTTTGTGGATTTACTAATTGTTACGGCTTCAGTTTAAAGTAAATCTACTTAGCACTGTGGTATAATTTCTCCTTCCTCCTGGTTAATTCTAAATATAACTGTAATCTACTAAGAACAGCTGACTAAAGAGCAAAATTAAAAGCAGCATAACAAAGGATTAGTTTCATAGTGAAGTGGTTTTCCTGAACTGAATGTGACAGAGTGTTCTAGCCTATAGAAGGCTTAGACTGAGCCAACACAGGGAAAGAAATCAAGCATTGTGCCCATTTTCATGGATGAAGTGCTCTGTCAGTATATCAGCACAGATAATAATTTGAATGCTGTGATAGAGTGTACGACCTCAGTGGATTTAATGAAAGGCAAGTGATGAATTCAAAACCCCACAAAGGATAACAGATTTCTGCATTGAAGACTGGACCAGCTTTGTTCCCCTGAAGATTTTTTTCTGTCAGAGACAGAAGAGAACAACTCATGCATGCAGCTGTCTGGTAATATATGTTTGTACACACATCCGGACACAGAAAACACAATGGTGATTTATTCTTTTCTATCATAAGATGTCTCTTGCTTTTCCCCTTCTTCTCCTTCTCCCTGTCCTCCTCCTCCTCTTCCCCCCGCCTCTCCCGACACAGTTGTAGAGAGCAGAGCAATGATGCGTGTCTTAGTGAAACCTGGTGAATAGTAATGAACCAAGCCTGTGTGTCTATTTGAGGGAAGGCAAGAGGAAGACAGGGAGAGGGTAGGGAAGGGTTTGTGGGGACGGAGGAGGGGGTAGACTGAGAGTGAAAACAGGGCTCCTCTTGCGGCACTGATGCAGCAGTGAGAAGCACAGTGGTGACTGACTAGAGATCTACAATTGCATTAATCTGTTATACCCTAAACACGATCGCCTTCGCTCCCAGCTCATCAGCCATTCTGACCACACCAACGTGACGTCACTCACTAAAACCTTCGGCAAAAACTGTATCTTTTCTCTGGGTGTGCTTCATTATACAGTAGCTCATTCTCCCCATCTAACCCCCCTCCTTACACAGACAGGGGGAGGAGGGTGTATTAGTAGAGGAAATGGATGGAGGGGGAGAAAGCAGCGAGTGAATGTGGCTCAGAGAGGGGCAACAACACCTGCTGTCTTCAGCTCAGATTCACCAGGCAAAACAGCAGTCTGCCTCTCCGAGTGATGGACTCCAAGGAGGACAAAGAAGCCAGAAAAACAGGCCCAAACAAAGGCCAAGAAACTCCAGGATCTCCACGTTTGCAAAGAAAACCTCACAAGCAAAACTGTCAATACTGTATGTGCAGGATGGCAAACACAAAGTTTGTGCCGTGAGTGGGAGAAAACAAGAGCATCGTGGTAAAAATGTGAGCTTCTATGTGTACAACCGAGGGATAAATGACTGGAATATTCAGCAACTGGCTGCAAAGATCAACTAGAGTGCCAAGACTGAAAGGAAGGGAACAAACACAATAGACACCCCCCCTACCTCAGCCTCTCTTTTATCCTTTTCCATCCAGGACCCATGGGCACTCTGCCAACTTGGAATCTTAAGAACTCATTCAAAGAAAGCCAAAGAAAGAGACTTGTTTAAAACCAGGACCCATTCTCTAACAGTCTCTTGTTTTTCCTTACATTTCCCACGTGAAGAGGGATTTCTGGTTGCCGTTTTCTCTGACACCGCATCTGAGGAGGGGAGAAAGAAAGGGGGGAGGCTGGGAGTGGTGGTGGTGGTGGTGGTGGGGCTACAATTGCCATTCATGTAACGTTTCGTCAGATTGGTGTTTTGAGAGTATTGTGAGCGAGCGATCTCTCTCCTGAGCCCCTTTCTCCCTCTCACGCTCTCTCTCTCTCCCAGTTTTCATTCTGCTTTTACTCCCTCTGTCTCCCCACTCTCGCTCCTGCTCACATAGTAACTCCTCCTCCCCCCTACTACCCATTGTCTCTCCATACAGTATTAGGCTGAAGGGATGCCATACTTGGTCCAGCGAGGGACGCAGGAGAGGGAGACGGAGGTAAGAGTCAGATTTCTAGCACAGGAATGCGTCCGCCACTATAAATGCACGTCACTGTTGCTCTCAGGAGTGTAAACCGCTCCGGTCAAAATAGCTGCTTGTTTTCGTTAAGAGTGACAGCGAGGATAAGAAGCGGCTTCAGTGATGCTCTCAGGCTTCCATGTGTTGGATGCAGTATTTTACTGTGTTCTGGCTGTCTAGTTTACCGGTTGTTGTGTTTTTAATAAATGAAAACTGAGAACTGTATGGGATGAGAAATCAGGTGCTGATCTTTTATGTTTTAGTCAATATCGGTGTCTAAATGTCAGTTTGTTGGATATTGGTCATTTGCTGTGTTTTTGTACCTTTGTATTTGTATTTTCTTCACAGAGAATGTCCACACTGCTCGTACCTGTCTGCCAAAAGAACACAGGAATTTACTGAAATATATTAAAACATGGCCATAATCTGAAGCCTTTAAAACATCTGGCCACTGATGATTGCCTTTATTGGCTCCCAGCTGAGAGGGACCATGTACGATGTTTAGGGATTAAAGCTAATCCTCCCTGTGGCTGAGATTCACCTTCTTGTCTGGACACAGTCTGACACAGGGGCTTTACTAATTTATGCTGAGACATGCATGAGCAAAGGCTCCCTGAAGCTCAGTGGCAGTGGTCTTTTTCTGAACCTGGAAAAGGCTGATTGAGTGAACACTTTCCCTCCATAAGTAGTTAATGCTCTCTGCCACAGGTCATGTGAATATCCCGCATATGTAAGATCAATGAGATAGTGATCTAAATGTGGAAACAGTCTGATGTCTGGAAAGGCTGGCAAATTCAAAAACCCCACTGTGCTTCACTGTGATCTCTTTAGAATAAAGTAAAAATGTCTTGTGATGCAAGTTAGGAACTATATAGGTAAATAAAAAGCTATGTTAAATGTGGAAAAGTGAAAAGACCATATGATAAACTATCAAAGTGTTTTATACTCTTGGGTCGCTTGTACGACTTGAAACAGGTGCATAAAAAACACAACTAGAAGTAGTTCTCTCAATACTGGACAGTTGCAGTCTAGTACAGGAAGCTTTGTGTGCTTGTTCAGGGGGAAAAAAGGAGGCTGCCTCAATGGGGCTTTTGTTGTTTGAGCTGGAGACAGCAAAAGCACAAGAAACACTGACTGACAAATACCTGGCCTCTCTGTGCCTCAAATACCTCAGCATTGCACTTGATACAATGTCAACAAATGCCTCCTCTGTCCTCCATAGTAGCCCGTTTCCTCTCTGTCCACAAGATTTTTTCATGTTTTTATAAAGGCTACTGTTTTCTGAGCAGACATCTGGGTGAGCAGATTTGGCCTGCATAGCTCAAGTGCTGAGTCTCAGCACACTGAGGGGTTGAAAATGGCCCAAAGCGCTCCGAACAGTTAGCAGTGCTTAAATTGTGATACACAATCTGGTCTTTCAAATCAGAGACAAAGATTCTGAGTAAATTAAAGTTACTGTTTTTCTGGGACTTCTTTTAGGTTAAAGAGTCGTGGGAGTATGATCAAGCAAATAATAAAATCTAATAAATATATTTGTAGTGTTTCTGTGCAGTAATGACACTTAACTCACCACCATGGTGGCATTTCTTTAGGAGGCACAACTCAAATGCATGCATTTTATATCTGTGAAAATATTTTTGTCATTAATAATAAAAAGAAACTGCTTAGCTTTCTGTGCATAGTGTTTGAATTAAAATGCTGGAGTAATGATCTCTTTTGTGTTTGCGGAAGTCAAGCAGGGGGCTGCTAGAGAATATAGAAAGAGTTTACGTAATGTGTTTTGAATTCACAAACAAAATCCTTTTGAATAACATTGCATCTTTTCCCTGTAGACATCGATTTAAAACTGCATATTTAATCAAAAGATTATTCTGTAAACCCGCTTCAGGAACTGAATAGCTTGCAGGATAGTGCTGTAGGATTCAAACACTGGGTCAATTTATTTGAGTCTGTGCTGTGAAAAACACAATTTCTACTGTCTTAAGACTCACTAGACAGTTTCATTTTACTCCCCTGGGCCTCAGATAAATACTTTCAGTTTCATTGGTTAATTATTCATGCGGATGTGAGTTTTAAATCCTGAATGCTCCATGCAACCTGCCCCTGTTCTCGCTTTTTATGTTTTCAAGCTTTCAACCCCAAATGCATGATTTGTCTAACTGCATCCAAGTCACTGATCTTGTATCGTTGCCTTCTACATCAAACCACACATGCGTCTTATGGCTTTCTATTCCTATGTGAGTTTTTTCTAACATGTCATGTAGGGTTTAAAGCCATTGGATACACAGTGGACTATCAACTGAGGAACTCTCTTTTGACATTACTGTATTTATAAGGTGTCTTTAATATGATTTTATATTGGTTGCAAATGCTATTTTAGTCAGCCCAAACTACTTAATGAATGACAGATTCCAAACATAAAGGAATAACCACCATTTATTTAGACCTGCCATTTGTAAAATCTGAAATCGTGTTTAATGGCGTTAACAAATGCTGTCGTTTAAAGCATCTATATCTTGAAGCTTTGTTTGGATCAAACTGTGTGGAGTTGTGGGGCAAATACAGATGTTTTTGAGCGGGGGATTACATTAGCAATTTTCCTGGAAATGTTTAAGAGTTGTGACTTAGCAGATGGTTAAAGAAATGTTTCTTTTCCTGCTGCTGTCAGCCATTCTACAGCGTCTACAAAGAGCCTGGAGCTCTCCTTTCCACTGCGAAGTTTACTGTGGAAGTCACGACTCTTTGCAGTCAAGAATGTGTTTAATGATTGTGGGATATTCTACGTCACCTGCCATTTTAAAGTGGAAGTTCAGGACTTTTTAAGTGTATTTTGTTGATCACTCTTCAGTCCTCTGTGACAACATGAGAATGTTCTCTCTGCCTCAGGAAATGACACCTGTCTAATTCACCTAGTGTTAGTTGAAGTTTTTCTTGTAATACATCATTATTGAATCTCAAATCTAAGTTTTGTTCGGGTATTGCCTTGAAAGGAATACATGTGACTGCCACTGATACAAGAGTTGATCACTTATTATGCTATGCACCAACTGCAAAACTCTTGTTTCTACAGAGCAAAGAAGGAACATGAAAAGTATGTTTTGTCATAATTGGTGTAAACAGTGAGAGAAAAAAATATCATACTTAAATATGAAAAAGATGATGTTACATCACCTTAGTGGAAATATGAACATTTTTGAAAGCAAGAGGCAGTATTTTCACCGTTAAGTATATTTTGTTCAATGATCTAAATTCAAGCGGCCAGAAATTCAAAACTGTATCATCTGAGGTAAATACTTCGCACCTCACACGACTGAGCAATCACAGCACTTGTATTAGGTGCTTCAAAAGTGGGTTCTCACGGTTTGCACCTCATCCCCGTTGAGTACATTTTTCAAAAGGATTCAAAGAGCATTTAGCCGTCTGACCGCAACAACTCCCTGCTGAATATCTCTTGACTTTGAAGTTGGGCATATCCATATCAGACTTCTTGAATTCTCAGTGAAAAGCAAGCATGATGCCTTTAGTATTTTTTTTTTTTTTTTTGCTTTGATATGTGTAAATCTACAACAGTAAACCATTTCTGAAAGCAAACAGATGGGATCACTGTCATAATATTGCATTTATTTTAGCAGAGATGGCCTGGCTGGGTGAGTTTAACACACCAAGCAACAGTTTCCAGAAATGCCTGCTCTGAATCAGTTGCAAAAGCTGTTGACAAGTAAACACTGTGGATTGATATGAAATCCAAGTGGACCAACATTACTCTTCAACAGTAATAAAACAGTCTACATGTTCACAGCAGATCAACTCCAGCAAGGACATTTAAACCCCACTGAAAACAAATGGTACTTTTCTCACATCACAGTGTGTTGATCCAATTTAAAAATGGTACAAGTTCATAACAGTAGACGACTCAGCAGGTGATCAAGTCTGCTCAAGTGAAACTCAAATATCGCAATGCGATGCAAACACCCGCTGTCTTGTAATTTCATATTTGCATTCACAGAACAGCATGATAGTGAGGTTGTTATCTAATTAAATATGTTTGTGCTGTTTTGCCTGATTTGCTAAGACACATAAAACAACCCATCTGTTGTTTGGGGAATCAATTTTGCTTCATCTGTGGATGTTTTGACTGGCATAAAGTGGTATTCAAGTGATAGAATCCTGTGGGGAAACATCCTGTTGCTCTGTCAATTAGCTCAGTTCAGTTCAGTCTTGTGTGGGCAATTTGGTCACAGCCAAAAAGATACACGTGCAACAAAAAGTGAAAACAACACATAAGATGATCCAATTCCTGAGTGCATAAAAGAATAAATATACACAATAAATGCATTCAAAGCTGAGATGATGGAAATTGAATGCATAACTTTAGAAAGTTCCTAGAAAATTACAGTTCTATAATTTCACTGCACAAAGAATAAATGATCATTTGTAACACTAACTGCTAATCTTTGGCAAGCTATAGCATACCATTTATGGCAGAATTGTTCACTCTTTCACAAAGAGGGTGACTGCTTCATGAGAGCGCAGTTGGAGCTTGATTTCTGCATCTGAACAGGTGAGCAGCAGTGGAGCTAAACTAGGTTAGAAGTAGTGATTTTGTTACTAATAAAATTGGCAATGTCTCTGAAAATGATAAATAAAAAAAGCTTGACCAGTATATCATTAGAAGGTACAATTAAAGTTACAACATCAAATAAATAGACATCACTCGGGGGTGTTTGTTTCTGCCATCAAAAATGTATTCAGGAAAATGTGATGTCTTTAATATTTTATATAGCATTGGATTTTCAATAACATACATGGTAAAAAGATTTAAAATTTTAGAAAACAATGAAATAACCTGACCTGTATAACTCTGTCAGGGAAAATAAATCATGACTGTAGCAGGTTAAAGATGAACTTCAGAAACAGTAACCTCTGCAGGAGTATAATGGTTTAACATGACAGGTCAACGGTGTTCAGACCAAACTACAGATTTAGAGGTCACAGCAGTGGTTCTTAGGTCATTTTGACCCAGAGAAAACAGAGAAAAGAGCTAGGCTGATAACAGAGCAACTGCCCCCTTATGTTGCCTTATTTTTGTAGGTTTATTTGTTTTTGCAACACCCAAAGCAAAACAGGAAGAGCCCATTTTCTATAAAAATGCTTGTATTGTAATTATTATTATTACTGTATGTGGTATTGACTGCTTCCCCTTAAAATTTACTTGTGTATGACATCCACTTTGGCTCAGTAACAGTCACTCTGATTTTCATTCTAACTACAGCCTGCCAGGTGATTTCACACTGTTAAAATTTCTGAAAGCACCAGTTGCCTATTTCAAAAACGCAGGTTGGATCTTGCAATTTTCACAGCAATTTATTTATTTTTTAATCTTTTTTTTTTTTTTTTAAATAATGAACATGTTTGTTGGTGTAGATGTCTACTGTTGGTGTTAGGTTGGATTAAAAGTTCCTCAGTGGCACATTTGACACCCTCTTGCTTTACAATTACTTCAACAGGTGTTTTGTCCTTCATCTGTTCACAGGTGTTTAAAAAATGCATCACTTCAGTACAAATGGAGCAGCAGCAGCAGCAGCAAACGCAATACCTGCAGCTACCAAAGCCTGGGTGACACCTGGAGGTCCAAGGTATGTAGATGTTTTACTAGCAATGGCCTGGCCTGTGTTTTAAAGTGGAGTTCTCAACGGGTTTTCTCATTTCAACATAACACAATAGGAAAGTGCCAGGTGTAAATGCTACAAACAGTAGCTGAAATCCACCATACTGGGATAACTGAAAAGAAAGGAGACATTGTCAGTTTTATTAGTAACAGCTGCTTTTTCTGCTATGACATGTCAAGTGTGTATTGTAAAAAAGACATGTAAAATTAAGCAACTTTTTAGACTGGTTTAAATGTGAATAAACGACGTCTTACGTACTCGCATTTTAATCGTAACAGTACAATTAACAAACATGCTAGCTAGCTAGCTAGCCAAGTGGAAAAGTTAGCTAGCTAGCTAACGTTAACTAACCTCACATTAACTTTACCACAGATTGTCAAATTAGCTTAGGAACAAACCAAAGCCACACTAACGTTTTAGTTTTACACTTACAGGTGCATCAGACTTTAATAAAAACGGGCTGAAGTTTTATTTAAATGCAACTAAATTGAAAACTTAGGTTGTTGTGTTTACTGAGTGGTAAATAAAACTACCGTAGCTCACTTCCTGTCAATCAAGTGTTTGGCTGCAGCTGTTCTCAATCCAGTCTGTGACTGAGACCAGGCAGACGGTTTTCCTCCTAGCAGCTCCTCTCCAGTACATCTGCCTTCACACGTAAATATACATTAGAGAATAGTTTTTATACTCCTGGTCGTCACATGCAACATGTCATTTGTGGAGGACCCTGCTCATCTCTCTAAATCTCGACTGAAGGAAGATTTAGTTGCGCATAATGTGGAGCTGCCACCTGCAGCGAGCAAAAAGGAGATATACGTGGAGCTGCACTTGAAAAACATTGATCAGAAAAACGCTGCGGACTTTTCCAGTGATGAGGAGGACCTAGTGCAAGATGTGGCAGTGAGTTGATCAATCCTTTGGTGTTTTTGTCCCACCTGAATACTTTTATAGTGACTTTTTGTCATATGGGTGACAGTGATTCAATAGTCAAAGACCCCCAGAAATTAGTTGTTCATGTTGCATGTCGTGTTTCCTGGTAAAATGCATAGGATCAATGTTGATCATTAGATGGCTGTGCATAATAATATTAATAGCTTTTCGCTAGTTTGAACCGCTGCGGAGCTGCAGCAGCTGTGAAGGGGGGGATCTGGGTCACTGCTACCAAACAGTCCTGTTGCAGAAGCACACTGAGCCACCAGCTGTATAGTTGGTATAGATTTCCATGAGTCCTCGCTGTAGCTGGCAGCTGTCATTAGAGTCGTGTGCACACCTGTCACACTCAGTTATTAGTGCCAGGAAAGGGCAGCTTCACTAGTACTTGAAGCCTGGAAGTTGTTTCTGTCATGGAGAGACTGTCTGTTTGGGGAGATTGTGTTTTGTTTATTTGGGAATGTAGCCTCGACCACAAAATCAATAGTACTGTAAAGTCATAGTGGAATGTCACATTTAGAAACCGATGCAATATGTCACCCAATATTGATATTTTGAGCTGAGTTTGGTTCAGTGTTTTGTGGCCCTCTGCACATTTGAGCTGTACATATTATTATAGTAATAAAGTTACAACCCTGTTTGTATTGAGTGTTTTTATGGGAAGAGGTCTGTGACACTGATCTTCTAAGTGTTTTACAGTTAATGATAAAGTTGAAACTCTAAGTGCCTGCACCACTACAAAGTCAGTCAGCTTTATTGTCAATTCTTCAGTATGTACATGACATACCAAGAATCGAAATTTCTTTACTCTCTCGGTGCAACAGTAGACATTAAATAAACATTTAGAAACTAAGATATTAAAGGGCAAAAAAGAACAAAGTTACTGGTGTAACTGAAATATGCCACTCTGTCCTTTTGGTGTGTTGTAGAGAACAATAAATGGTCTGATCTGGTGGAAAAATATAATTTTGGCATGTTTTTTGTTTGTTTGTTTTGGGAATTTTTTGTATGTTCTAATTTAAAATTAGCTCTCAGTGAGGCCTGGGATTGATGTGGTACTAAAAGCTAACTTGGCAGCTCAGTGTAACTGAAAACTATATTCTATGAAGCTGTTGAAGAAATAGTATTTAATGTGGATCAGTGACAGTGTTGCTAATCCATCTGTTTTACTAGTCAATTGACTTGACTGATACTGAATTTTTGGGGCTCATACAGAGTCTTTATGCTTTTTTTAGGGAGTAAAGTGGTTTCAATATCAACATACTGACTCATTCTCTATTATGTTAAGAACAGTGATGGGGTGGTTGTTCTATTCACTTATTAGCAGTGTATTTTCCAAACTAGCCTTGACTTACCGTGAAGACACCTCTTGACTCCACACAACCATCTGCTCAGCTGTGATAAATGCTCTGCTACATGTGTTGTAGACAGTGCTGTAAACAATGGAACCTGAGCCAGTCAACTAGATTTTTTTTTTTTTTTTTTAAATATGATGAAATCATTTCTGAATAATACCAAGTGTCTTTTTCTGCATTACCTTCTGTTTCTTTTCTTTTTTTAATGTCCTATTGGCACATATTAGACAACGTATATGCCAACTGGCCAATAAATCAGTAGGGCTTTAATTACCGACCGGCTTATTGGATTTCAACATGTATAACCTTTATCACAGGCACATGCTAATGTAAGTACCTGATAACCTAGTATCTGTTTGATTGGACTCAGCCACAGACTTGACTATTGTTCTGTTGTTGTTAATTTGTCATCAGAGTAGCTAAATATGAAAGCAGAGGATTTATACCATGAGATTACACAAATGTCAGCTGCGGCCTCCAGCTGTGTTTTAACATGCTCTATATCGCACATCTGGAAACTACTGGCATTCAAGCTACAGCTTTGTGAGATCTTGAGCAACATTCAGTAAATTCCCCAAATCTTGTTTTGTGAGGAAGAAGAGGAGGATCCAGAGGATACCGAGATGCCTGACCCGAGTAGCTTGACTGATGATGACCTCAAGGCCATGCTATTCAAATATGGGGTTAAAGCTGGGCCCATTGTTGGTAAGGTTGCATTTAATCCTGTCTTCCATTTGACTTTTTATAGTAGAAACAGGATTCCT
Source organism: Amphiprion ocellaris (assembly GCF_022539595.1). Taxonomy (NCBI): domain Eukaryota; kingdom Metazoa; phylum Chordata; class Actinopteri; family Pomacentridae; genus Amphiprion; species Amphiprion ocellaris. The sequence goes on from NC_072773.1 coordinate 22,574,536, forward strand.
GTTGTCATTCATGCAGTTTTGTGTTTTATTGCTTAAAGTAAGTCATTTAGGTCGCTCTATTTGAGGTCCATTTGCACATTAAGAACATATTGCTGTAGTGTTATTTGTCTGTGCCAGGCTCCACCAGGGCCTTGTATGAGAGGAAGCTCAAGAAACTGCTTCAGTCTGATGGACATTACGGATTAAATGGAGCAGAGAAAGCTGTGCTTTACTCAGACAGTGAAGAGGAAGAGTCAGGTATAATCTCAAAAGTTATCATTCTTTCTTGTCAAGATTTGTTTTGTTTTCATAGTTGTCATCAGATAGTCATAGTTTTGTGTTATTTTCTCTGACTTGCACAGGCTCAGAACAACAAGAAGCAGTTGAACAGTCAGCACAACAAGAGAGCAGCCAGGTAAGAAATATTCTTGATATCTTTGGTTAAAGATTTGAAGTTTTTTGTAATTAGAATTTCTATCAGATTCTGTCAATGGCACTTGTGTAAATCTCCTGAAATTAGTGAGTTTACCCTACCTCTGAACTTACTTTAGTTAATATTAAGTCCTATCTTCGTCACTGGCCTTTATGGAAATAAATCTTCCCTACAGTGCCACCTAATGGTTACAGCTAGCAACTATAATGCAGGATTTGAGTCTTTCTAATGAGCAAATGCATGTTGTGTGTTAGTCTGTGTGTTTTTCTTTCTTTAACTCTTCACAGGCTGATTTGCATTTTCAGAATTGCAGTTATGCATACCCACAGTGTTTTTTGCCCTCATCACAGCTGGTAAATACGACAGATATTCATTTTCAATCGCACAGCTTTCTATCAAACAATATTCTCTGGTGACACTGCAGTATTTTCTGTGTTTTACTGGGTTGGCCTTTATTAGCGTGCTTATCCTAGTAACAGGAAACCTAGTTCCAAGTGGAATTCAAGGAATGCGTTAAAAGCATCAGAGCGAAGTTGGTATGACTGCACACAGAACCCTGTATTAATTAGTAGAGCATCCCCCGTACATCAACGCTCAGGAATAGGATCACAGGTATGCTGGTCTCCTTTCACTTCTGCAGATTTTAAATTGTCTGCATTTGTTGCTTTGACTTTGTAACTTGATTTTGCATCCTTCTGAAACTACAAGTGTTACAGGTTTTATTTTACAATGATCGGCACTGGTATCTTGCTGGTGTATAGTTTGGGTGCTACGTGTTTTTATTGGTGTTAACTTGTCAATACTAATCCTCTCAGGTGCCTCCTGGATCACAGTCTGTTATATCCAATGGTTTCCCATCACCTCATACCTTCAGCATCACTCAAATGGTTGAGCAGGAAAGTTGATTTTTGGGTGTTTTTAAACCCACATGCCACACATTTAAAAAAAAAAAAAAAAGACTGTAATTGCAATTTATTTTTCGTTAAATAATCTCAGCCAGAGTGGTTACTCAGTGTACACCCTCACTGTAAACAACAGATGGAGAGTCGGCGCTCATGCTCTACTAACACAGACGCTGAGAGTGAATTGAATGGGAGCAATGTACAGGAACATTGGTCACGGTCCAGCAGGGTCAGTAGTATTCATGTTGTTCAGTCACACTTTGGTGCTGGTTATAGTGTTGGAGAGTTTCACTAGAGGTGGGAGGAAATCTGTACAACAAAAATCCAGTGAATAATAACCTATTATATCTACTTTTCTTAGCTGGACGTGTCGGTTGTGGACAAGGACAATAAAAAGAACCAGTCTGTGTATTACACTCCTGAAGCTTCCCTTCATAAGAGGAAAATGAAGGCATACACAACTTCTGCTGGCCGTTATCTTTTTTAAATTTTTATAGCACTTGATGGGGGCACGGTCTACAAGAAAGCACTACATTTGGTGTAACTTCTTTCACACTGTCAGTGCCACGATGCATAATCAAAGCTAGAAAATAGTTTGTCAGTATGTCAGGTGTCCGTTATTACATTATCAGTGAGGAGGAATACCTTTTTAAAGAATGCATACATACTATTAATGAAGAACAGTGGCAGAGGGAGTGTTCACTTTTAACTTAAGTTAAAGAACTGCTACAACACTGTAAAATTACAGTTACAAATTGAAGTCCTGCAATTATTTTTTACTTAAGTGCATACAAAAGTATGTATTGTCATGAAAATGTACCTAAAGTATTGTAGAAAAATGGCTCCTGTGACAGTATATATTATAGCAATAGCTTATTAATACTTATGCATTGTTGTAAAAGCAGGAAGGGTTTGTGTGAAACTGAAACTCATAATTATCGTCATTATGGTGCTAATTTTCAACATTAATTCACTGATTGTTTACTTTGGGATAATTCAGGAAATGGTAAGAAATGACATCACAAGTGTTTGGGGGGGAAAAATGAAGAGTTGCCATTTTTCTGGCATTTTAGTAATTCTTTTTGGCTACTCTGAAGTACTTTAATTTGTAACTTTTTAATTTCTAATTGAAAACATCATGGCTTATAAGTCAATATGTTTTGTAAGCAAAAATATTTATAACTAGTAAATAAAGCCAAATAAATGTAGTTAAGTTATAAAAAAAAAAAAAAAGTGCATAAGTTCCCGCTGAGATGTAGTTAAGTCAAAGTTGGCATTAAAAGAAAATACTCAAGTAATATTACCTCAAATTTGTATTTAGGTACAGTTCTTGAGTGAATATACTTGGTTTTATTCCACCATTGAAGACAATGCATTCTTTGTTATAGTGTTGCTAATCTAATCAAATCCACGTGACAAGCTAAACAAGTAATGTCTGGAGACAGTCTCCTATCAGATACCAGAATCCTAACAACCACCCCATTACAGCAAACTCGGGACTCTGAGTGATTTGTTCACCACCGCTCACCCTCTTTCTTTCTTTTTTTTTATTTGCACATGACTTCCCAGGCTTTCTGTCTCTGTGGGACTCTGTTGTCTGGGGCATGTTCCTGTTTTTTCTAGTCTGCTTTGTCATTCATTTTTGCTTTCTTTTCTATTTTCCTCAGGAGCCTGTGAAAAATATACTGAAGGACCTCTTTCCAGAGACCAAGACCACACCCACAGGAATCTAGTAAGTACAATAATACCATTGCAGTGCACTAATAAGAAATTCTTCATAGTCGTTTGACTGAGAGGTTGAAATAAAGTAAAAGAAATATATGGATGACACAGGAACAACTGGCCCAGTATAACGGCACTTTTGTTTTGTTATTGGATTATCAAAACATAATTTATATGTATTTCAGCGCCACTTGTCGGAGACCCATCAAGGGTGCAGCACAGAGACCTATCCAGTATGCATATCCAGACACTCCTATCAGTCCCATGACCCTGGAGAGACGGGAGGTGGAGCGCCGTCTCGTACCCATCCAGATACAGATTTTTGTCTTCCTCATTGTGGTGTGCGTTGTATACTTTCTTTTTGTTAATGTTGAAGATGGCAGCTTTGTTTTGAGCTTGCTGGACGGTCTAAGCCAGGGGTCAGACAGTAAGGAAGGGCTTTTGATTCAGGCAGAGACGCAGGACACACAAGCAGTCTCTGAATAAGATTGACTGCAGTTTCTTATCCCTCTACAGTACTTTACAGATCTAAGGGTTGCTTGTTTGGTAATGCAGGTCATGATGACATTGTCCTGGAAGCACATTAATTTAAGCAATTTTTATGTGTTGGACGTGTTTGTCTGAATGGGAGCAAACCTCAAAGTCCAGTTTTACATTTTTCTATGTTTTCCTCGTGGATGTGTTGACGTGCTCTAGTCCCTTTAGAAACAAGTGGTAAAACACAGTTTGGGAGGAACAGATTTTTTTAAAATTTGGTATTAATTTTTTTCTATTTCCTAAACAAAACTGTATAATGCAAATGGTGCCTTTTGAATGGATTTGTGTCACTTGTATGTGTATTTTAAATAGTTAATTAATATTTCAATAAAGAATCTTTTGCTTAATAGCCTACTTTTTGGTGTCGTTGATGATACTTGTTGAAGTGAGAGCTTTTATAGGTCTATCAAGGCCTGCGGAGCGAGATTACGAAGAAATGCCTATCAGACTGCCATCAACTGAACATCATCTATTTAACACTCTTCAAAACACTACCTGAACCATACTTTGCTGGACTTTGCATCCAAGCCAATGGTATGCACAGACAGGTAAAAAAAAAAAAAAAAAAAACTCTTAAGAAAAACCTGAAAACTTAACCCCAACTGTTAGTGGATCTGGTTGCTATTATGTTCTGAGGGGCATTTTGCTGGCAGGGTTGGGTCGTCTTGTCCCGATAGAGGAACGGGTCACCGCAAGAAGTCAATACAAAATGGCCATGAGTGTTTACCCTGTAATGAAACCTTTCTATCCTGATGTCAAGTGTCTTCCAGGATGCCTGATTGCTTCGATGAAGATGAAAATAATGTGAATCATACACTGCGTTCTTCATTGTCACCAGATCTTAACCAAATGGAATACCTGTAGGAGATTTTGGACATACATCTTGTACAGAATTTTAAAATTGTTTTCTAAGTCACCTTTAGTCTTATATATGTAACTTAGTCTTTTATGTGACATTTTAATTCTTGTTAAAATGCAAAAGTATCTCCCTGTGGCTTACTTATAAATCAAATACATCTGTGTTTATTAGCAAGAAAGTTTATTTGCACAGCACCTCACCATGCACAGAGGTTAAAATATTGTTAGAATTGCTTCAAGGGCAAATAAAAAATACGTGTAATTGAATTAAATTACTCAACAGTGCAGACAAGTAGGATAAAGTCCTCACAGATTTATAAAATAAACAGCTAAAAAAAAGTCAAAAATGACAATGTAAAAGCATCTATGCGTTAAAGTATACAATAAAACAGAAAAGAAATTCATTAAAAGACAAATTTATGTATAAAACTGAGAAAAAAACAGCTGGTCCTTATTTAGTAAGGTATTTCAGATTGGGTTTTATTGCCAAGTACATTTTTGCATACAATGAATTTGACTTGGTGCTTTGATGCATTACAGTACACAAACAGGAAAACTTTAAAGAAAAAGATTTTTTTTTTTTTAAAAAGTGTGCAAGTCAATAACAGTGTGCAATAATTAAAGGTTCAGGAAACTTTTTTTTTGTATTGATCAAGTGCTAATTATTTTCCCAATTTATTGCTTATTAATTTTGTCTATATCTTGCCTGGTGAAAAATGGAAAATGTGAATCACAAGTGACCAATAGCTTAAAATTCAAGTGCAATATATTCAGTTTAAGTCACTGTTGTGTATGTATACAATATATACAATGCAGTATTGTGATTCATAGAGATTAATGTGAGTAATTTAGAACTTATGTTACCACCCAACAAAAATGTACATGTTATTCATGGTGTGAAATTACTGGAGTAATCTATAAAAGATTAAAATCCTTATTTATATTAGTGATGGTGGAGTGGACTGACTCCTTCGTGACAGGAAGAAACCTGCAGCAGAACCAGACACAGTGAGGACGGCCATCTGGTTCACTGTATAAGAAAACTGCTTTCATGTAGTGGGTGGTTCATTTTTTTTGTTAATTTTTTGAGTCAAGCAGTCATTTATTTTGTCGCTAATGACCTAATACTTAAGCTGTATTTTTAGTGTAACAAACTAAAATTGTCATATCCATGATTCTCCTTTAAAAAGAGTGAAAAGGTAAAAAGTTTGGGGGACTCAAAGGAGTCAAAGTATTTGACAAACAGATTTGATATAATGTTTAAATGTGCAGGTATCTGTGTTGGGAACACAGACAGTCGACACTTCAAAGACCTGACCAGTAATATTTATCGCTTCGCCCCTGCCTGGTTTAAACCTGGTGATCCTCAGAGGTAAGAATTTATTACGTTTAACACTGAATCAAATAGTGTCAATAAAGCCTTCTGTAGTCATCATAAACTGCTTGTGCAGAATAACAATGAGGTGTGACAAGAACTTCTTAGACAAAGGAGAGCTTGCTGCTGCTGGTCCCACGGTTAAACAAGTTGTGCTGTAACAGTTTGACCTACTTACAATGTTCAGCCTTTAAGTTCATACAGATCAAATACAGTAGGAAGAATTCCATGTGCATTTTTCACTTCTTAACTCTAGTAGTACAAAGTTATTATTAGTAAAGATAGCAATAAGAAATCAAACGAAGGAAAAGTGTTTTATTTTCCTTGCACACCATGAAGGGGACTTTCTTCTTTTTTTTTTTTTTTTTTTTTTTTAAGAGTCCATGGCATCAATGAAAGGATTTCAAAGAAGAATTATGAGGAACTTGTGGTATTTTATTTCAATCTGATTCAAAACTGTGGCATTGAGAAACTTCCAGAGCCACACAGCTCTGTCCATGACCTCTACGGACCTGACAGCGTTGATAACCAGCCAGACAAATGCAAATTATATAAAGTGCTCTGATGTGACAAATGTTATGAATACGCACTTTATAAAGAATAAAGAATCAAATCAATTTACATTAAAAAGCCTGTTATTATTAATCTGGTTAATTTAAACAAAAGTAAGACCATGGTTTGGCACCTTTACAACTAAATTTCACCATCTAATTCTATTGATCTGATACAGAATTGGTCTTTGCTGTAATGAAATAATTGTGGATATGTAGAAACCAGAAAGTTGAGATTAAGATCATGTGGTAGACTGCTGACAGGTACAATTAAATACAATGAAATATTTGTTGGGCTGCTGATAATTCTGTTATTTACTGTACAATGACCATGGTGCACCCTAATTTCAAAAAAATGACTACAAAAATTTCTTGTTGAATAGTAATTCATCTTTTACAGAACGCTGTGCATCACTGACTATCTCATTAAAATTAATCCAGATTTTAAAATTTGATTTGAATTGGCACACAGTCTTTTGACAGGCATTGTTAAAAAATATATGTGAACATGCTTGTTGTGTGATGAACTTTACAACATTTAATTCTGAATGAAATAAAAGTAAACACAAGATTTTGAAGCTGGCTTGCCAGGACATTACTGAGACACTTTATTTTTTTCTTGTCCTGGAACGCACTGCAATATGCTACATAGAATTTTTATTTTTCTCTCTCTCTCTCTCTCTGTCTCTCTCTCTCTCTCTATATATATATATATATATATATATGTGTGTGTGTGTGTTGACATTTTATTACTCCTACATGTACAGCCATTCATGCTTTGGGATTCAGCGCAGTGCAAATTTTTATATTTAAAATTTGACGTTTATATTTACATATTCTGTGCTTACTTCTTTTGTTTTGTTTTTTAAAATATATATAGCACCATTGATGTCTGCCCCTAAAACTGGTTTGTACTCCGCTGTGTGTAATGCCAATAAAATCATTCTATTTTAAAGAATACATGCTGATTAAAAAAAATAAAAAAAATCTATGGATCTGTGATATTGTAAAATCCACTTTTACTGCATGTCATGAGGAGGGTTACAAGTTTTATTGGTGCTTCTTACCAAAATGATGGCACTGATAACGAAGTGGGTGACGGGGCAATAAAGCCTGCTGCACAGATGAACTATCTGGTGCAGTAGATTGTAAGGGTTTCCTGCAGGCCAGCAGGTGGCTCTTGTTCAACACAAAAGCCAAATAATTCAGTCTGTACACCGTGTCAGTCAACGAGTTCTGCTGCCACAACAAATACATTTACGATGACGGATTCAGGTTCAAAATTGAAAATATGGAAGTTTTTAAAGATTATTCTTAGTAGCCTCCTTATTACAGTCCTGTTGCTATTTACTGTAGCGTCTATCAGGACTCTATCACTGGACGTAAATGTCGGACTTCAACTCGCCCACTGGGAGAAGACGAACAACATCTCGCTTGTCATCGACCACCATCAGAGAGAGGAGCTTCTGGCTAATTTCAAAGGTAACTTTAGCTGCGGTTTAGCTAAACCGCTAACCTAGCTATGTAACCCTGTGTGGATAGAAAGCTCGTTCCTGGTTTAAAGAGTTGTGAACAGACCTTCGGTAAAAGACAGTGTATGTGTCTTCATTCATCTAGAGGCTATCCGGATCCCCACAGTGTCTTTCTCAGAAACAGAGATAAACACCACCGCGCTGTTGGAGTTTGACAGGTTCCTCCGAAAAGGTAAATACGGCACCAAAACCCCTCAAACTAGCGGTTTACCTGCTAATGTTCACCATGTAGCTAGTTTACAACGACTAGAGACTCTAACACGACGGACCTGGTTACCTGTAGCACACTCTAACCGTTAGATAAATTTAACAGCTAACCTGTGAACTAGTTTAGCTGCTAACTTTGTATTTAAAGAGCTACTAGTTAGCTACAAACTTAAGCTAACATTAGCTACGTAGCTATCAATAACTGATATTGCCCTGCTGCTCCCAGCCTCATCTGAGTTACTTCATCCACACTGCTGAAAATGTAATATAATTATGTTCATATGTTAATTATATTGTAAGTCACCTTAGTCAAAATCTCAATCTCTGTCAGCAGACTGTTTGGACTAAGGTCATGTGACGTTTTAATTCTTGTTGAACCACAAGTATCCACTTGTGGTTTATTTGAAATTAAATATTATGACAGTCTTTATTTACATAGCACCGTATTGTACAGAGAGACTATTCGAAATGCTGGAAAGACCACTCAACAATAAAATAAAATTAAACATGTAATCATAATTAAATTAATAAATTAGCCAACAGAAGTACAGACAATGTGGATACAATGCACAAAGATTTATGTAATAATTAACACTGATTAACTAGAACAGCTAAATAAGACTAGATGAGAAAATAAAAGCATCGAAGTAACAAAGTATATAATAAAATAGAAGAGAAATTAATTAAAATGAGATGATTAAAAATGCAGACAACCTTACGTAAAATTAAAAAAAAAATAGGGAACAAAAGATGGTCCTTATCTAGTAAGCTATTAATCAGTTTTGGTTTTATTGCAGGGGTAGATTATCACATGCAAGGCATTTGACTTGGTGTTTTGGTGCCTTAACTATGTGCAAACTATTTTTTCAATTGATTACTTACTTACTTTTATTGTTTACATATACTGCCAGAAAAAAATGGAAAAGGCAAAGCACAGTTGACCAACAGTTCAAAAGTCAAGTATAGTCTATCCACTGTTGTTTATATAGCACATTTGAAGCTACAGCAGTTGTGCAAGAGGGCTTTCAAATATAAAAATCGGAGTGGCATTATGCATTTGCTTGACAAGCTTAACTGTTGACTTTAAGACACACTACAATATTAAGAATTAATTGGATTAATCTCACTAACTTAGAACTTATGTTATGACCTGCTAAAAATAGTAATTTAAATATTAAAGAACTAAACTCTACACAAAGCTATGGAAAATGAAACTTTACCTGACTATATATGATATTAATGTGAAGGCCCTAGAATATTAGTGGTTATGAGATTAAATTGACAAATTTAAATATTAAGGCAGAGATCATGCAATATTAATAATTATTATGTTTCTAGTTAATCAAGTAATAGTTCATCTTCAGTTTAGTATCGCAAAATTAGTCTGAAATTGTTGCATTTGTGATTCTCCTTTAAGAAGAGTGAAAAGGTAAAAACATTTGGCAGATTCAAAGAAGAGGAAAGTTTTAGCGTTCATGCTGCAGTTTCTAGCACAGCTTTTTTGTTAAAATCACTCTGCAGATTTTATCCAGCTTTTTTCACACAACCATGGAAAGGCTCCCCTGATAAGCTTGTCCCCTTTCCCCTTCATCAGCCTTTCCTACAGTTTTCTCTTCAAGCTTGGTTCATCATGAATTGGTGGGCAACTACAGCCACCTGTTTCGGGTACAAGGATCACAGCCTGACCTGGTGCCATACCTGCTGCTGGCCCACATCGATGTGGTACCTGCCACAGAGTCAGATGGCTGGGAGGCACCACCATTTTCTGCCAAGGAGATGGATGGCTTCATCTATGGCAGAGGGACCATAGATGACAAGGGCTCTGTAATGGTGAGAAAACAAGTGGCATTTTGTGTGAGATTACTGCTGAACAGAGTTGAGTTGTATGCTTGTATATGTATGTATATGTGTGGGTCAGGCTAATAATAATGCTTTATTTTGTCTAGGGAATACTTCAAGCGCTGGAGTACTTGCTGATAAAAGGCTATGCGCCACGCAGGGGATTTTACATTGGTCTTGGTCATGATGAAGAAGTATGCTAACTATTCATACACCTCTCATTTTGACGTCATGAACTCTTGTGTATCAATGTATGAGGTGCTGAATTTTTTTTTTTGAAGGTCAGTGGTCTCAACGGGGCAAAGAACATCGTGCGTATACTGAAGCAAAATGGTGTTCAACTGGCATTTGTCCTTGATGAGGGTCTCGCTGTAATTGATGGAATCATCAGCGGCCTCGATGGACCTGCAGCTCTGTGAGAACCTGCCGTCTGATGTTGCAACTCCCAACACTGCAGCTGCTGATTTCACTGCTTTCATTTGGCTAATTTATTCTCACTCAAGGAAAATAACAAAACATTTCTACTTGCAATGTGAGGTCAGAGGCTTTACTGATGTCCCATTCTGTTCGTTTTGCTTCATGTGTGAAGAAAAAGATGCTCAGTCCCACCCCTTTCTTTCTGGCAAAATGTACATCACTGCAATAAATTAACAAATCTGAAAAATATAATAGTCAACACAAAAACGTGGCCCTATGACAGATGCCGTAATGCAAGTTGTGTGAAGATGTAATTGTCTGACATTCTGTGTACATGTGTTGCAGAATTGGAGTAAGTGAAAAGGGCTCAGCCACTGTGAAACTTACTGTGTCTATGCTCCCTGGTCATGCCTCAATGCCTCCCAGGGAGACCAGCATTGGGATCTTGGCTGCAGCAGTCAAAAGGTGACATGAACATTGTCTATTACCTTCTAATTTCTGTGATGACTTGTGTTTCATGTCTGTGTACATGTTATAGTATTGACTATTTTCTACAGTTTTGCTACTCTATGTGCTATAACACTTAGACTGTGTCACGCTGTTTCCTCAGACTAGAGGAGAACCCCATGCCCAGGTTATTTGGTCTTGGTCCTGAGCGTTACACCTTTGAGCATCTGGCTCATAAGGTAGGTGGAACCAAGCATTTGTTCACTAGTGGCATATTATATCTTCCTGTTCTTATACTCATTCTTTGACTTCAGTTCAAGCTCCCAATGAAGTTTGTAATGTCGAATTTGTGGCTGTTCTCCCCACTCCTAGGCAGGTAATTACACCCCAAGATTCATTCAGCATGTTTTCTTCTAATTGTGTCCATTGGAATACAACAGTTGGTATGTTTTATTTTGCAGGCTACTTGAAAGACAAGAGAACACTAATGCTTTTGTCAGGACAACCACAGCAGTCACCATGTTTAATGCAGGAGTTAAAGTATGGAATTAATTTACAATGGGATGCATTCATAAGAAGTACAAGCAATTTGCGTTTCCTGATAAAAAATGTAACATTTTCTCCCTTCTTGTAGGTGAATGTCATCCCTTCCCTGGCTGAAGCTCATGTGAATCTAAGAATCCACTCAGCACAGTCATTACAGGAGGTACAGTCAGAAATTTGATTGTCCTTTTTGACAGTTCCTGATGTCTCACTGCCAACACTGTGAGTTGAATAAAATGCTGTTCTGTCCAGGTCCTGGACCTCATCCATGCTACAGTGGCGGACCAGAGAGTGAAGATAGAGCTGGTTGAAGGATTCGACCCTCTGCCTGTCAGCTCTGCTGATGAGAAGTCCTTTGGCTATCAGATCATTAAGAAAACGGTGTTGGACATGTTTCCAACAGTGACAGTTGCTCCAGGTAGAATTCAATTAGACTTAATTGTATTCATTTGAGTTTTTTTATGTCAAAGTTTTCCAAAGTACTTGATAAATAGATTTGATATAATGTTTAAATGTGCAGGTATCTGTGTTGGGAACACAGACAGTCGACACTTCAAAGATCTGACCAGTAATATTTATCGCTTCGCCCCTGCCTGGTTTAAACCTGGTGATCCTCAGAGGTAAGAATTTATTACGTTTAACACTGAATCAAATAGTTTCAACAAAGCCTTCTGTAGTCATCTTAAACTGCTTGTGCAGAATAACAATGAGGTGTGACAAGAAGTCAACTTCTTAAACAAAGGAGAGCTTGCTGCTGCTGGTCCCATGTTTAAGCAGGTTGTGCTGTAACAGTTTGACCTACTTACAATGTTCAGCCTTAAAGTTGTTAAGGAGCAAATATACTAGGAAGAATTCCATGTGTGAGTTCCACTTCTTCACTCCAGTACTTCAAAGCTGTTGTTCAGCAAAGATAGCAAGAAGAAATCAAATGAAGGAAACTGTATTTTTGTAGATATGTTTCCTGCACACCATGAAGGAAATGCATTTTTTGTCCTTTTTAGATTCCATGGCATCAATGAAAGAATTTCCAAGAAGAATTATGAGGAATTTGTGGTATTTTTTTTCAATCTGATTCAGAACTGTGACATTCAGAAACTCCCAGAGCCACACAGCTCTGTCCACGAACTCTAAAGAACTGGAAGTGTTGATATTAAACTGCAAAGTATGTAGAGCGCTCTGAGGTGACAAATGTTATGATTTGACACTATATGAATAGAATAAAACAGACTTGAATGAAACAAAAAAAAAGCATTTATTGTTATGCTATTTAATTTCAACCACAACTTTATTGGTAAATTTCAAAAACAAAATATATTGATCAGATACATTATGGACTTTGCTGTAATGAAATAATTGTGGATCTACTATGTAGAACACTTACGAGTTGAAATTAAGCTTATGTGGTAGACTGCTGTAAGGATTTTTTTGTAAAAATTTATGACGGTATATATGAAGAAATGAGTAAATATTTTTTGAGCTGCTGAAAATATTGTATTAATTACAGTACAGCGATTGCTGTACATATAATTTTGAACAGATGACTGCATAAATAATTTTTAAATGTATTTTATTTCTTGTTGAATAATCATTCGTCTTTTAGAGAATGCTGTGCATCACTGATTGTCTAATTAAAATTAATCCAGATTTGCAAATGTGTTTTCAATTCCCACACTGTCTCTAAACGCCCATTTAAAAAAATTAATTACATTGTGCTTTGAGTAATACACCTGTTGCCATATGATGAATTATACAATATGTAATTCTGGACCAAATAAAAGACACTGATGAAACCACAATTTCCTCAAATTCTTGTTTGTATTAAACAGCAAAGTAGCAACAGGCATTAGTTTATTACCTAACTTAAATTATGAAGAGGCATTTAAATATGTTTTATTATGGTAACATTTATTTTATTCATTTATAAGTACATCAACAGCATAAAAAAACTACATGGTAGCTTTATTAGCTCTTAAAAGTGTAAAGTATAAATACAAGATTCAGTTCTAAATGGCCTCTTTTGTGTTAATACGATGGGCGCGTGGTTACAGTGCCTTTAAAAAGTATTTACCCCCTTTTGATGTTTTCTGCTTCAATTACTTTGTCTCATTGAATCATGATGAATATAATTTTGCTTTTTCAACAATGTTTAAAATAATAATCTACAGAGTACAATTTATACAAATAGTAAAATATAAATGGTAAAATATGTGATTGCCAAAGTGTCCATCCCCTTCAACCAGCATTTAGCAGATCCACTTTAAGTGACTAATACAACAATGGGCTTGTGCAAATAGATCTCAGTCAGCTTTGTACATCTGGATACATCAGGAAGTTTTACCCTATTCTTTTTTGTAAAACCGTCAGATTGCATTTGGATCATGAGTGAACAACCATTTATGAGTACATCCCCAAATTCTCACTTGGCCACCCCAAAACATTTACATTTGTATGCTTCAGGTCATTGTCTTCCTGAAAAACCAATCTTCTCCCAAGTCACAGTTCTCTTGCAGACTGCATCAGGTTGTCCACGAGTTCTCTGTACTTTGCTGCATTTATTTTATCCTGTACCTTTACAAGCCTTCCAGGGCCTTCTGCTGAGAAGCGTTCTTACATCATGATGCCGCCACCACCGTGCTTGTGTGTTTGTGATGATGAGCAGTGTTTGGTGTCCACCAAACATAGTGTTTAGTGTGATAACCAAAAAGCTCAGTTTTGATTTCATTAGACCAGAATACTTTCTTCCGGTTGACTTCAGTTTCCCACATGCCTTCTGGTGAACTTGAGTCGAGATTTAATATGAGTGTTTTATAATAGTGGCTTTCTCTCTATCACTCTCCCATAAAGCTTTGGCTGGTGAAGAACCAGCAACAGTTGTTGAATGCACAGTTTCTCCCATTTCAGCAGCTGAAACTTGTCCTTCGGAAGAGTCATAGTCTTGGTGTCCTTATTAGTGTCTTTACTGATGACTCACTCGTGTGCCATATTCCTTTCATTTCTTAATGATGAATTTAACTGTACTCCAATGAATATTCCGTGACTTGGATATTTTCTTACATCCATCTGCTGACATGTGCTTTTCAACAACACTGATCACAGAGTTGCTTGGTTTAGTTTTCATGATACTGTCATAGCCAGTAGTACAGATTCACCAGTTACTGGACCTTCCAGATACAGGTGTCTTTATACTACAATCATATGAAATGCATTCATTGCAGTCAGATGATCTCCATTTCACTAATTGTGTGACTTCTAGCATCAACTGGCTGAACCTGGGTTTAATTAGGCGAGTTGCTTTAAAGATGGGGAGAGGGAGTGCTTATGTAATTACCTATTTTACATTTAAAATTTTTCATTAATTGACATTACTTTGTTAAAAATATTTCACTTTGATATTAAATAGTCTTTTTTTGTTAAGTCATGTCATAAAAGCCAAATTATATTGGCCATGAATAAATGTTAAAAGCAATAAAGGGGGAAAACTTGCTAAGGTTTTGTTACTTATTGAATAAAGTGCAAAAGTTTCTGGGCTGACTTGGGTTCTCTATAGTGATGATCTTGATTGGTATATTTAGTTCTGGACATCACCTAAAGCCCGAAAACTTAAAACCAGAGAAAAGGTCACAGACAAACCACATTCAGAAATTGTAAAATAACTAAGATTGACATGAATGTGGAAAAAAAGTTCTCATGTTCTTAACAAGAAGCTGATTGAGACAATAGATACATAATGGCCAAGTCTGCTATGTAAAAACCAGTAGTGTAAATGTCTTGGTGTTTTATTTTTTATTTGTTTGTTTTTGCTGAAGATACATTATCAGTGTGTGGCACTTTTTTTTTTACCATTAGTGCTGCTTGGATGAGTTGTTCATGCACTTGTGAGAAAATGTGACTTCCCAGACTTGCAAACAGAGGTATATCATCAAACCCAAACTCACACAATAAGCAAATAAATTAAAGTTATGAGGTAAATTTGGATGTGTTTTGTGCAAAGAACTTACTTACTAATCCTAACACAAACAATAGATGATAGCATTTACAAACTTATGAAACAGTTGGAGCAGTACTGAACTGTTTAACCAAACGTAAAATGCTGCACTCAATGTTTCAGGCTCATTTTCCAGGGACAAACAGAATGTAGCTAGACCTGTAACTGCCAGATTCTGCAGTTGCTACACCTAAAAGGGTGTTTAGGGTTTTGCATGAGTGTGGCTTGCAGGAGTAATGCAAAGAAAAACATATCGTCTTCACAATGAAAGATGATTAATCACTAAGTTGTCAATTCCTGAATTAATCAGCAGCTATTTTGATAACTAATCAGTTTGAGTAATTATTAAAGAAAAAAAGTCAAAATTCTCACATTCCAACTTCTCAAATTTGAATGTTTTCTGGTTTCTTTACTCCTATATGACAGTAAATGGATATATCTTTGGGTTGTGGACAAAATAATTTGAGAATGGAGAATAATTAAAGGTGCAGTGTGTTGGATTTAGTATCATCTAGTGGTGAGGTTGCAGACTGCAACCGTCTGAATACTCATCACCTTCCCCACCAAATATTTGGGAGTAACTGTGTTAGCTGCTAAAACATAACATAGATCTAGATCTAGTGTGTCTGTTCAAGGCTACTGTAGAAACATGGCGGACCCCATGGAAGCGGACCCGCTCCCTCTTTAGATGAAAAGGGTTCATGCTAAGTTAAAAACACAGCAGTTCTTCAGGTAATTACACAGAGGTGTACACAGTCATATTTTTAATGTATCTGTCAGTTCTGCCAATAGGTCTCTCTAAATCCAACAAACCGGACTTTTAAGATTCCTTTTGTGTGAGCTCCCATATGCCTATCTTATCATTAAATTCTAAGCTTATCAGATGTACAGAGTGAGTGCATCAGAGTATAACAGTCAAGTCTAATTTCCTATAAGGACAGCTTTGCTATTTATTTGTTTACATCTTGAATTTGACAGACTTTGTGGTCCAATTTAAACAAACTCTGAGTGTTTTATCTACGGTCAACAGACTTGGAGCAGTTTTGGGGCAAAAGTAAGCTTAAGCAATTGCTGTCTTTAGAGCCAGTCACAGCATTTGCAGCTGTTTTTAAAGACTAAATTACTTTGGCAGTTATGGACCCAGGTGATGCCATTGACACAATTGTAATAAGAACTTGGTGCATCAGGCTTGGCATAGACACCACCAATCCTTGTAGTACAGAAGTTATCAGTGGTTTTGGATGGCGGAATGAATGTAAGTCTGGGAGAAGGTGTGGTCTGAGGCTGATCCTTGTTTGGAGATGGAGTCACTGGGTTTGGGGTACTTTCTGAAGTAGGAAGGGGAGGAAGACCTGGAATGTAAGTAATACTAAATTATTATCATTTCTTTAGCTACATTATGATGAACAAAAGTCAAAATAAACACGAAAGAAATGTTTGAACAAAGTTTTTCTTACTTGAAGCTAAAAGAGAGCGAAGATACTTGATGAGGGTATAAGTCCCCTCCCCACAAAACTGTCCGTTAAAGTCATCCATGTCTAGAGACCAGACAAAGGCTCCTCCGAATCTGTTGTCTTGTAGGTAACGGACCTGAATGAATAATGGTCGAACCACGTCAACAACAGTATTTGCACTTCACCATTATCTTTAACTTGTCTTAATACATTTGATATCTGTCAATAGAATTATTGAGCAACATGGTTTTGCAAACACGGCGCTACCTTGGTGTGAAAACTGTCTTTGTTGTCATATCCAGCCCATTCGTTTTGTTTGGTGGCATAAGGAACTTTCTGATCCTCAATCATGTGAACAGTGGCCCCTTTAAGAAAAGTACAAATCTGAAAAGAGGGGTAAATTTTACATTTTATGCCATTGACTTAAGGGTCTGAGGGTTGACTTCATAGTAAAATCCCTGTTAATTTTTATCAGTAACCAATAAAACACAGACTGAGCTTTACATTCATCAAAGAGTTGCCGATTTCACCTCATAATGGGACAAGACACCAGCGTCCCTTGTAAAAACACCAGCAGCAGCAGGGCCACTGGCTGGTGCTCCAACCTCACTGGACTGAGTAGAGAGTCGAAATGCTCGTCCATATGTAGCAAAGCCCATATTTAACTTTTCTACTGGTGTTCCGAGGTCGCGCCAATATCTCATAGCAAAATCCTGGAATGTTAATAGACAGAAATTACATTCACTCTCAACTTCTTAGAAAAAGTTTGCAGATTTCTTATCAAACCAGCAGATAGAAATGGAAATGAATGTATATTTCACCAACTACTGCTGTAAGAGTCAACTTGAGCAGCTGGTGATGTTATTTGAGCAGTCAAGTGCAATTAAAGTATCAATGACTGATTGAGAACAGTGTGAAAAACCTGATGACGTTATGTTTAATTCGGGTATCCAAATAAATGTGATACTTTTCTTAGCCACAATTATGAATCTCTTAAATAGAAAGTTGAACAGCTATTTAAGTTCCATGCTTTGTGCATGCAGGGATTAATTTTCTATGTCTGTTTCCATTGCACTTTTTATTTAGCTTTTTTGATGCACCAAGTTTTCCACCTCAGTCAAGCTTTGAAACATTCATTAGGATGTTTCAAACTTTTTATTCACTATTTTTTTTTGTAAATTCATAATATGCTTAAAAACAGATTGATGGAAATGATGATGGAAATAGACTTAATAAGAAAGAGATTGATTTGGAATCAGAGGCGGGTCTTTGTATTCAGAAAAATGAATTCCTGCACTCACAGTATTTAAGTAAACATGGTACCCAGTGTCATGGGACCCATTGTATAAAGGGCTGTGATGTCCAGTGACGTTCTCCCAGGTGCCATGAAAGTCATATGTCATCACATTAATAAAATTCAGGTACCTGATGAAATAAATGTAAGACAAAGTTTGCCAAAGCAGCTAATTGTGGAGGTAATGTTGGGAATCAAGCATCAGCGTACTTTGCAATCTCTGCGACTTCATAACCAGCATCAATGGTTCCTTTCTCAGTAGATACAGCAGCTGAGATCATTAATCTGGGACGCCCAGTTGATGTTCCTTCAGCTATGTAGGCCTCCAGCAGCTCCTGTAAACCACAGAATCAAGTAAAAACAAGTCACTTCATGGTTCATGTTAACCATCAGCTGAACATCAGAGCAATAGCTTTGGATCTGACCTTGCATAACAATGTGAATCTCTGCTTATCCTCCAGAGGGCTTCCTCTTGCTGCAGGGTATTCCCAGTCCAGGTCTAGTCCATCAAAACCATGTTTTCTCAGCAGCTTGATAGACGACTGGATAAATGTATTCCTGTTGGCTTGTGTTGACACCATTGTAGTGAACCTGGTAGCAGTTTGGAGAAAGAAATGTTCTATCAAGAAGACATTTATACACTATATTCATCTTTACTGAATGTTTTATGCTAAATATCACACTTTTGACTTCCAAGGTTCCAGCCTCCAACCGATAGCAATGTTTTAAGATTTGGATTCCTGTGGGCATACACAGATTTTGTTAGCAGCAAGGATTATTTTGCACAACATTTTACAAGTGGTATTGCCAGAGACAAACAAACTGACCTCTGTTTGAGTCCGTTAAAGGATTTGTAGAGTACCTCGTCATTCCACTCTATGGTGACCAACTCATTTGCTTCGTTAATACCAGAAAAGGCGTAGATCAGGTGGGTGCAAAGGTTTGGATCAATATTGGAAGGCATGAATTTCCCATTGCCCGGTCTGTATTGGGACCAGTTAGTGAAATAACACACAAGCCTGGAGGATGAGGCTACATATGACAGAATAGAAGTTGTTTTCATTAAGTTTTAAAGAACAATCAATGAGTAGATATCTATGACTGTCCAGTGTTACCAGTGACTGCATCGTTTATTCACTCACCCAAACTGCCCAGGGATAGACAAAGACCTTTAAAGTTTCAGATACAGTCAGTGAAAATCAGATAAAAATAGTTTTAAGGGAAACGGTTTCACGTTTTTGTTTGTGCCTTACCTGCAAATAGAATTAGCTTGATCATTGCTGTTGTGCTTGCATGGCTCTTGCAAAGTGAAAAATAGAGGATTGTCTCTTGCTGATGAAAAATGCACAAACCGTGATAATCATTAACCCTGAGCAAATTGTACATTCCAAAGTTTAGGACATGAAGCTGTTGCTTCATCTAAGAAAGTCAAATAACAGTAGCTGATAAAAGACCTTTGAGCTCACCAGGAAACCCACACAGTGGAACATATAGTTTTTTTAATGAAAATATTGTGGCCACACAGAAAACATGGCAGGGTCACTCAATAGGTGGCTATCAGCTTACCTTCTGATATACAGTATGAGGCTTCAGTAATGGCTTCAAACATCAGCTGATACAGTATGATTTAGGGTGATATGTTACTGTAATCTTTTCATATGTAATATGTGGAAATGAATGAAGGTTGTATTGCCAGATATAAAGGGACAGAAACTGCACCAATCTTGTAACATTGTTCAGTGGAGTCTCAGGATAGTCTACATGTAGTTAGAACCATTAAAAAATGGGTTGATTTGTACCAAAATATAATTGCCAACCAGATGGAGAGAAACACGGAAGGAAAATGAACACAGTTGAAAAAAAGTAATGGTGCCAGTAGGGAAACTAGCAGGCACATGGCTAGTGTTGAGAGTAAAGAGGTACAAACCACACAGGGTGAAATTAAAAAATTTCAAGAGCAGTGGGCAGATGACTTTTTAATTGTCTGTCTTGGAGGCAATCATTTGTATTTCATGTGTAACCAAAACTGGATCAACACCCAAAACTCACCTGCGAGCAACCTCAAAAAAAGAGAAATTGAACATCTAACTGCATCATTTTGAGAGCAGCAAACCCTCGTCCATAGAAGAGTTTCTACAGTATATTTATTATATTAGATGGTAATTTCAGCATTTGTAGAAGCTCCAGAAACCTACATCCATCTTATGATCATAAACTTGAATCAACACCTCTCTGAAACAGTCTCACCAAAAACTGAACTTTATAATCTTCAAGACGCTAGAAATTATTGCAGGACTGTAGTGCATTCATATTTTTAAAGTAACTTAACACAAATTGAATCAAGAATGATTCTTGCGATTTTAGCTCACTGCTTGTGGTATTTATGATGAGAGTCTTTAGGGCCAGTCACAGCATTTGCAGCTGTCTTTAAACACCAAATTACTTTGGCAGTTTTGGACCCAGGTGATGCCATTGGCACAATTGTAAAAAGAATTTGGTGCATCAGGTTTGGCATAGACACCACCGATCCTTGTAGCACAGAAGTTATCAATGGTTTTGGATGGTGGAATGAATGTAGGTCTAGGAGGAGGTGTGGTCTGAGGTTGATCCTTGTTTGGAGATGGAGTCACTGGGTTTGGGGTGCTTTTTGAAGTAGGAAGGGGAGGAAGACCTGGAATGTAAGTAATACTAGGTTATTGTAATTTATTTAGTTGCATTATAATGAACAATAGTCAGAACAAAATAAACACCAATTAAACGCTTTAACATATACATTTTTCTTACCTAAACCTAAAAGAGAGCGAAGATACATGATGAGGGTATAAGTCCCCTCCCCACAGAACTGTCCGTTAAAGTCATCCATGTCTAGAGACCAGACAAAGGCTCCTCCGAATCTGTTGTCTTGTAGGTAACGGACCTGAATGAATAATAGTCGAACCACGTCAACAACAGTATTTGCACTTCACCATTATCTTTAACTTGTCTTAATACATTTGATATCTGTCAATAGAATTATTGAGCAACATGGTTTTGCAAACACGGCGCTACCTTGGTGTGAAAACTGTCTTTGTTGTCATATCCAGCCCATTCGTTTTGTTTGGTGGCATAAGGAACTTTCTGATCCTCAATCATGTGAACAGTGGCCCCTTTAAGAAAAGTACAAATCTGAAAAGAGGGGTAAATTTTACATTTTATGCCATTGCCTTATGTGGGATGACTTCACAATAAAGTAACTTTTAATTTTATCAGTGACCAATAAAACACAGACTGAACATTAAATTCATCAAAGAGTTGCTGGTGTCACCTCATAATAGGACAAGAAGCCAGCCTCCCTTGTAAAAACACCAGCAGCAGCAGGGCCACTGGCTGGTGCTCCAACATCACTGGACTGAGTAGAGAGTCGAAATGCTCGTCCATATGTAGCAAAGCCCATATTTAACTTTTCTACTGGTGTTCCCTTGTCGCGCCAGTATCTCATAGCAAAATCCTGGAATGTCAATAGAAATAAATTTACTTTCAAATTTTGAGGACAAAAGAGCAAATTTCTTATCAAACCCGCAAATAAAACTGGAAGTGAATCTATGTTTCACCGACTACTGTTGTGAGAGTAGACTTGAACAACTGGTGAGGCTGTTTGAGCAGTCAAGTGCAATTAAAGTATTCCAGAATACAAGGGTTAAGGAGGGGCATACAATGACATAAATAAAAAAGTGCCAGTCGTACCTTGATTGATTGAGAACAGTGTGGGGAAACCTGATGACATCTATGTTTAATTAAGGTATCCAAATAAATATGATTCTTTTCTTAGCCACAATTATGACTCTCTTAAATGGGAAGTTGAGCAGCCATTTAAGTTCCATGCTTTATGCATGTAGGGATTCATTTGCTATGTCTGTTTCCATTGCACTTTTTATTTAGCTTTTTTGATGCACCAAGTTTTCCGCCTCAATCAAGCTTTGAAGTGTTTATTGGGATGTTTCAAACTTTTTGTCCACTTTTTTATTTGCAAATTGATAATGTGTTTAAAAATAGATTGATGGAAATAGACTTACTAAGAAAGAGATTGATTTGGTTTCAGTGGCAAATCTTTGTATTCAGAAAAACGAATTCATGTACTCACAGTACTTAAGTAAACATGGTCCCCAGTGTCATGGGACCCATTGTATAAAGGGCTGTGATGTCCAGTGACGCTCTCCCAGGTGCCATGAAAGTCATATGTCATCACATTAATAAAATCCAGGTGCCTGATGAAATAAATGTGACAAAGTTCAGAAAAGCAGCTAATTGTGGAGGTAATGTTGGGAATCAAGCATCAGCGTACTTTGCAATCTCTGCGACTTCATAACCAGCATCAATGGTTCCTTTCCCAGCTGCCACAGCAGCTGAGATCATTAATCTGGGACGCCCAGTTGATGTTTCTTCAGCTATGTAGGCCTCCAGCAGCTCCTGTAAACCACAGAATCAAGTAAAAACAAGTCACTTCATGGTTCATGTTAACCATCAGCTGAACATCAGAGCAATAGCTTTGGATCTGACCTTGCATAACAATGTGAATCTCTGCTTATCCTCCAGAGGGCTTCCTCTTGCTGCAGGGTATTCCCAGTCCAGGTCTAGTCCATCAAAACCATGTTTTCTCAGCAGCTTGATAGACGACTGGATAAATGTATTCCTGTTGGCTTGTGTTGACACCATTGTAGTGAACCTGGTAGCAGTTTGGAGAAAGAAATGTTCTATCAAGAAGACATTTATACACTATATTCATCTTTACTGAATGTTTTATGCTAAATATCACACTTTTGACTGCCAAAGTTCCAGCCTCCAACTGCCAGCAGTGTTTTAAGGTTTGGATTCCTGTGGGCATACACAGATTTAGTTGGAAGCAAGGATTATTTTGCACAACATTTTACAAGTGGTATTGCCAGAGACAAACAAACTGACCTCTGTTTGAGTCCGTTAAAGGATTTGTAGAGTACCTCGTCATTCCACTCTATGGTGACCAACTCATTTGCTTCGTTAATACCAGAAAAGGCGTAGATCAGGTGGGTGCAAAGGTTTGGATCAATATTGGAAGGCATGAATTTCCCATTGCCCGGTCTGTATTGGGACCAGTTAGTGAAATAACACACAAGCCTGGAGGATGAGGCTACATATGACAGAATAGACGTTGTTTTCATTAAGTTTTGAAGAACAATCAGTGAGTAGATATCTATGACTGTCCAGTGTTACCAGTGACTGCATCGTTTATTCACTCACCCAAACTGCCCAGGGATAGACAAAGACCTTTAAAGTTTCAGATACAGTCAGTGAAAATCAGATAAAAATAGTTTTAAGGGAAACGGTTTCACGTTTTTGTTTGTGCCTTACCTGCAAATAGAATTAGCTTGATCATTGCTGTTGTGCTTGCATGGCTCTTGCAAAGTGAAAAATAGAGGATTGTCTCTTGTTGATGAAAAATGCACAAACCGTGATAATCATTAACCCTGAGCAAATTGTACATTCCAAAGTTTAGGACATGAAGCTGTTGCTTCATCTAAGAAAGTCAAATAACAGTAGCTGATAAAAGACCTTTGAGCTCACCAGGAAACCCACACAGTGGAACATATAGTGTTTTTAATGAAAATATTGTGGCCACACAGAAAACATGGCAGGGTCACTCAATAGGTGGCTATCAGCTTTCCTTCTGATATACAGTATGAGGCTTCAGTAATGGCTTCAAACATCAGCTGATACAGTATGATTTAGGGTGATATGTTACTGTAATCTTTTCATATGTAATATGTGGAGATGAATGAAGGTTGTATTGCCAGATATGAAGGGACAGAAACTGCACTGATCTTGTAACATTGTTCAGTGGAGTCTAGGATTGCCTACATGTAGTTAAAACCATTAAAATTAGGTTGTTTTGTACTGAAATATAATTGCCAACCAGACTGAGAGAAACAAGTAAGGGAATTGAGCACAGCTGAAAATCAAAATAATGGTGCAAGAAGGGAAACTAGCCAACAGATGGCTGGTATTGAGAGTAAAGAGATACAAGCCATACAGGGTGAATTTTAAAAAACTCAAGAGCAATTGGCAGATGACTTTTTAATTTCCCACAGTCAGTCATTTGAGTTTCATGTGTAACCAGCAGTGGATCAACACCCAAAACTCACCTGCGCGTAACCTCAAAAGAAGAATATATTGTACAGGAGGCTACGTATTAATGAACAGACTTGCTTTATTTTTACAGTGAAGTGACTCCCCTGAATGTGTCATATCAGCGTGGAAAAAATCAAAGCAAAACACAGGATTGTTTTATAAAGAAGGTATTTATTTAAGGCCAGACACAGCATTTGCATCTGTCATCGAAAACAAGGGTATGTGGACATGTCTTGATGTATGTGTGACCGTGGGAGCAATGGTAATAAGTCCTGGGGTCCTTGTCATTTGCATAGAGACCGTCAGGCTTTCCCGCGCAGAAACCACTTCCAGAAACAGCAGTTGTGGTAGTTCTGGTGGTTGTAGTTGTGACACTACCAGCAGTATGGGTGGTCGAAGCATGAACAGCACTGGTAGCATCAGTAGTATTGCCAGTATTTTCAGTAGTCGTGGAAGTTACATTGGTTGAGACAGCATGGCTAGTAACATAAGAAACTGCACTCGTGTGGTCGTCTGTGCTGGGATGTGATTCCGTTTGGGTGAATGGTGGACGTGTAGTTACAGGTGATGGAAAATCTAGCAAATACATTGAATACATTTAGGTTCAAGAGATTATGGATGCAAGATTTGACTTTAGTGAAAATGATGGCACTGAGGTCATATTGTGAGGCCTGATTTCTTCTTACCTGAATTCAGAAGAGAGCGCAAATAGCTAATAAGGGGATATCTTCCTTGTCCACAAAACTGTCCGGCAAAATCATCCAGATCCAGACACCAGACAACCGCTCCTCCAAATTTGTTTTCTTTCAGATACTTTACCTGTGGAATGTCAGAATGCTATGTTTTAAAATGCAAGCTTCATGGTTCAGTGCATAGAAACAAATATATACGACTGAACGTGGGTGACACATTGCTTTATACACATTCCAGTCATTTTCAAGAATAGCAGCTGAACTGCCTGCTTACATCCAAGAACTCCAAAAACATTAATATGAAAATACAGGGGCTATTAGTCAGGTCCAAGTCCATACATCTAAAAAAAATCAATAATCCCCAGCCACTACATGTTGCTGCCCTTATGTCAGAATCCAAACACTATTCAACAAGTTAAGCTGTAGATCAACACACTGAATGGTTTGACATAGACTTGACATTGACATTCCTGCTTTTATGCATTTTTAACTGTATTATTAGTCTTTATGTCTCACACTGTAAACCGGTATGAGGATTAGAATTTTGCCATGCAGAAGTAATATGCAGCAGTGCTTATAAAGAGAAGTAGCTCTAGACCTCGTTGGCTTGTGAGAAGTTACAGACATGTAGAGTACTTTGAACCGTTCAACCAGAAAAAAGATTTCTCAGATAGTTTCATTTGAGGTGTTTTTTGAGACGTGAAGTCAGTTGTGTAACATATTTTACAATAAACTGGAATAATTAGAGAAAAGAGATAACATTTGGCTCTTGGAAGGTCCAGATGCTCAGTTTAGGATCACATTTTGTGTCTGTGTGATCATTTTGATTTGTCTTTAGCTGGACTGACTGGCTGTGATCCTGGAGGTCTCTTACTACTAATACCTAATATACGATTAAAACTACAGTCTCTGACAGAAATTTGGTGTCTATATGGACAAAAGTGCCATACAAAGATTTCAGATCTGAGTTAATATTTGCAAAAAACAATAAATAAATCAAGCAAGAGTGCCATCTTCTGTCCTGACTCAGCTTCATTGTTATCAAAAGTACACAGAGTCTGTCCTAGTTTAAGAAATAATGAGACCTAATTGCAAGCACTAATAGTGATGTGTTACTTTTATCTTGTTTGCAATATCTCTGTAAATGTAGGCGGGAAGGGTATTGTGCTATGTATTACCTTGATTTCATAGCTCTGCTTGTTATCAAAACCGACCCACTCATTGCCTTTAATGGCGTAAGGAACCTTTTGCTCATCAATCCAGTGTACACTGCCTCCTTGAAGAAAATTGCAAATCTGTAGAAATGGAAGAAAATTATACTTTAACATCACCGACATAGATATGGATCCCTATCTTAGTTTGAAATATTAAATATTTCACTATCTATATTTGCCTTAGTAATGAAATGCCTCAGGTTGACTTTGTGGTGAAATAAATCGACTGACCTCGTAGTAGGACCAAAACCCAGCTTCACGGGTGTAAGTCCCAGCAGAGGCTGGTCCACTGGCTGGTGCTCCAACACCATTAGCTCCTGTTGTTGTGCGAAATGTGCGTCCATATGTGGGAAAACCAACTAGGATCTTTTCAAGAGGAGCTCCTTGATCTCTCCAGTATTTCATAGCAAAGTCCTGTGGGCGAAAACCCCCCCAAAAACGTCCAAATATTAAAAACAAACACAGCTACTCAGCTTACTGAATATCCAGGATGAACTTTGCTGAGATCTTCACTCACCACATTGTAGTAGATGTTGTCACCCTCATCAAGAGAGCTGCGGTACAAAGGGCTGTTGTGCCCGGTGAATGGATCCCAAGCTCCGTGCAAGTCATAGGTCATGATATTTGCAAAGTCTAGCAACCTGTGACACAAAGACAGTGTGGTGCAAACTGGACGTGACAAAATAATCCAACTTTTCCATCCTTAAAGTTACAATATTTTAAATTTTCTATTAACTTAAACCCTAGTTTAACTGTAGTACAGTTTATATTTGATTTTTTTTCTGCAGTAGTCATTTATTGTATTTTTATGTTGTCATTGTGGTTTGCAATCCATAGTGAAGTCAAGTAGCCTTCACAGGAAGCAATATAATCTACTGTTACCGTTTGTAATTTTAATCCACAAACTCACTGTTTGCTGATCGCCACCATACAGTGCATAAGACCTGTATAAACTGTTAGATGGGGAGCTGCTGGCAAAAAGCCCCACTGCTTCAACTTGCATGCAAGCTAACAAACTTTACTGTGCCCATCTTGTGCTGTGTGCAGCATGAAATCACTGCCTGGTTGCTCAAGGCAATGTAGGAAAAAGTCAAATATTGACTAACTTGAAAAAAAAAAAACACAATAGGAGTTTCTTTGGCTGCTCTGTAAATAGATATAGTTTTTGCTCTTCTGATATTCTAGAAGTGTTTAATGCCCCAGGAAATCCGGGAGCTGTGGTACTAAATTGCAGTCTCAAACAGTACTTGCTGTTCAGTGTCTCTCGGTCACAAACTCACTTTGTCACAGCAGCGACCTCGTAACCGTTGTCAACGTTTCCCTTCCCAGCAGCCACTGCAGCTGTGAGCAGCAGCCGCGGTCTTCTGGTCTCAGCAGCTTCCTTTTCAAAGGCGTCACGCAGTTCCTAAGCACAAGAGAGAAATAATCAACAATAATGTTGGGTATTCAACGCATCCTCAATCACACATATCTCAAGTAAAGCATATAGAATAAATTGATAAATAGTTAAAATTCTAAAATATATGATGTATTGGTGCAGTAAAACATCCTGTGGGATTTCCAGACTGACCTGGCAGAGCACTGTGAACCTCTTCTTGTCCTCTGGTGGGCTTCCTCGTGCTCCAGGATACTCCCAGTCCAGATCCAGCCCATCGAAGCCATACAGCCTCAAGAACTTGATAGAAGACTGGATGAACCTCTGACGGTTGGCGGCAGATGAAGCCATGATGGTAAACCTGTGCACACATACAACAGTTCATAGTTACACAAAGTGGTTTTAAAGTTCTCAATCGTTATGTGAGACAATGTGATCCAGCAGCTTCGTGATGTTGTTGACTTACTGTGTAGTTCCAAAGTTCCAGCCACCAACAGCCAGCAGAGTCTTCAGCTCAGGGTTTCTGTGTAGGAGATGGGAAATGTAGATCTGTCACTGATGGTAAATGTTTACAAGTGTGTGTTAAAATATTATAATCAAATTTGTTTTCTAGGATCTTTTTATTTCCAGCTGACCCCAAATTTGATGCAACAGAAATGGAGCGCAAAAATTCTGCATCAGTATTTTACTACATTTTTACTTAAACAGTTAATTACTGTATAATTGATTTAAGTACTCTACAGTAAAGCATGAGATTTACTGTAACTGTAACTAGACTTCCCAGTGAAATACTATATTTAGATAGTGTTGCCTGTTAAATTAACCGTAGAATTAACTGTAATTGCCTATTCAATTCCACATTTTGTTTTATGGATACTTACTAACACTGATGTGAATTTCAGACATACATCACAAATAAGAAATGTGTCTTTAATCTTTATGGTTGAGAATTGAGATGTACCAACTCTGTTTAAATTCAAAAATGCACAAAGCACTAACACACCTGAAACAATAATGGCTAAAAATAACAAAAATTATATTTTCATGATTTGACAACATTCATTCAAAGGTAGCAATATGTAAAAGAATTATGTTTTACATATGTTTACATATGTGTTTTTTGTTTTTCTCATTATTTACATATTTAAAGGGTAGCTGCACTGATCAAATATCAGGTGTTTGATCTATGAATTCCTTCGTAGTAAAACTGATTAATAGCACTTAAACAGTTCTACTAAAGCACCCCATCGTTATCCCTTGTCTTTCTAATTAGATGTGTATCAAGCCACAGTTAAAGGGACATTTCAGGGAGGAACAACTCACGAATGCTTGAGTTCATTGAAGGCTTTATAAAGAACGTCGTCATTCCACTCATACGTTGACAGCTCATTGGAGGGGCTGATTACTGAGAAGGCATAGATCAAGTGTGTGCACAGGTTGGGGTCTACATTGGCAGGCAGATATTTGCCAGCACCTGGTCTATACTGGGACCAGTTGGTGAAGTAGCACACTAGTTTGGTAGAAGACACTGTTGGAAAGCATAGAAGTAATTAGAACTAGGTAGGTTATTGAGATGAAGAAGCAAGTGTTAGTAGCGTGCAAATAATAATTCATACCAATTTGAAGGCACACCAAAAGGGACAATCCTGAAAAATAATTTAAATATTGTCATTTTCACAGGTTTTGCACAAGATTGCTGCCTTTAAGTGAATTCACACCTGAAATAAAGCAACTTACCTGCCAAGATTATTAGTCGAGCCATGTTTGAGGCTTTTCTTCAGAGTGACCTGCAACAGTAAAAATAATTCTTTCATGAGTTATTATAAGTTTACATACTAGATTTTGGAAAAATGTAATTGATTCTACATGCTCTAGTGCAGCATATATGGATGCCGCACATAGTCAAACTTGTATCCCTGTAAAAATGCAGCTAATATCTCTGTGTGGGTAGCTACCTGTTCCCAGGTAAGCAGCAGGCTGTGCTACTGATCTGCTGGAGAGCCCTTCTTATATGCTTGATAAAACAGGGACAAAGGCTGCATACCAATGACGTAAAGCGGATACTTCAGGAGATTATTATTGCTCTAGTGCACTCGGCCACTTTAGACTGCAATGAGCTGTCAGAAAATGACCGTCAATATCTTTATTTATTGACTGATAAATCTAGATCAGAGCACAGAAGGTTATGTAAACTTGTCCCTGTCAAGTGTTCTGTATCAGGACAGGTGGTCAGTCTAAGCATACAAGACACCTGATAAAGTTGTAATCATATATGCATTGTGTTTTGCGTAACATCAGAATTAGAATAGTTTCCATGGTAATCTTATCATACACAACCAATACCATACTTCTGAAGTGGACTCTAGTTCACACACTGATCATTTGTCTCAACCTTCAAATACAGAAGAGCAGCAATGACTATTTTTACTATTGATTAATTTGATTATTTTCTTTCTAGTTGATCAATTGACCTGGCTTTGAAACAGTAATTGTTTGTTATTTTTTAATTGCTTGTTTTGTCAAATACAGAAGTTGAAAACCCAAAGAACCTCACTTTACTATCATATGTGGCAAAACAAAAAAATTAAACAAAAGACTGCATTTGTGAAGCCAAAAACTACAAGATGTTTGGCATATTTTCTTTTAGAAAATCGTTAAAATTGATTTAAGCATCAGAATAGTTGTTAGATTTTTTTTTTCTGTCAAAAAGCAAAACAATTTAATGAATTACTAACCTTTTTTTGTAAAATATAGTTTACATTTTCTTAATGCAACCGGTCATTTCATTTGCATTTCATTTTACAATCAATGAACAAGTGTAAACAAACAATAAACAAGTGCCCAAAGCTCCAGAACACTGATTTTTATCTCAGTTGATCCCTGTCATATTAATGTAACTGATGTAACCATAATCTTTCTAAACATTTTTCTGATGTTTTGGATTAAGTATGAACAGGATGTGTTTAGTTTTCATGTGAGTGTGGACCTCTTTAGCAACAACAAGTAACCCAGAAATAAAAGGCCATGTTTGCTCATCTCTATTTTATGATTTTGTGAGTCATGGGTGCAATAGCAATAACTCACCGTTAAGTCAGATAGCATCAGAGGCTACAGAGCCATATCAGTGTCCTGATAAACTAGGAGGACTTACTAGATAAGATGTCCTTTTTACTGTAAGTGGTGCTACCCCTGATAACATAACTATTCATTGTATTGTATGTGATGATAGGCTGCTGAGTCAGCCAGGGGCGCAGTGGAATAGAAATCTTTACAGCTTTATTGCTGAGATGACTGAATGATTGAGGGAGAATGCAATGTAAAGCTACAGCCAGCAGCCAGTTAGCTTCACTTAGCATAAAGACTGGAGACAGTTAGCTGGCTTTGTCCAAAAGTAGCAACATCTGCCTTTAAGTACCTCTAAACTCAGTAATTAACATGTTTTGTTGATTTAATTCACACAAAAATTAGAAGTTGCTACGCAACCAGCAAAAACCCAAAGATATGAATAATCCAGACCGAGATTGGTGTCCAAATATGTAATTTTGGACGCCAATCTTTATGCTAAGCTAAGTTAGCCAGATGTTTTTTGTATATTTTGTTTAATTCCCCAAATTTGAAACTTTTACCACTACGCTTGTAACGTAAATTAATTGCACAATTGTGTAATTCAGATTTGCGTTACATTGTATAAACTCTTGACGGCTTAATTACACACTAATATAAATAGTTATTAGCCAGCATGTTCTTTTCTCTTCAATTTCTTCATTCTACTTTATAAATTGTGTTTTGCTTTCTTTTTTTTTTTATTACTTCATTCATTGTGTTTTTGCCTATATTGTTATTTTCATAATGAAGTCAGTAAAGCACATTAAACTGTGGGAAATTTTAATTTTATTGAAAGAATAATAAACCTGGTTATCCCTTTAAGATTTAAACAGAGCAGCAGAATCCACATTCATATAAGACATGCTAGAAATAAATACCTTCACTTTATTTAAATTAAGGCAGAACTGGCTTAATACACAGATGATGTTAGGAGTCAAATAAACAAACGCTGTTATATAATGATTAATAATCTCCATTGTGAGTCAATTAAGGTGACCAGTTCAAGAGCAATGTGTGATTTTACAGCTGGTTTATGGCTGCTTGCTGATTCCCTAAATGGTTTGAGGTTTCTCCATTAGACCAAAGTGCAATGAATGAATGAATTAATCATCCCCGGAGATAATATTTTCCTTGATCTATCACCTTCTCACTCTCACATTATACGTTCAGCTCTGGTGTATAAATCATGGTGGAGAGTGTCTGTGTTCTGGGATTACATTGCAGCTCCTCTGATGGTGAAAGTTTGGTGTGCAGCCCTTATTTTAAATTGCAAGCATACAAAAATAACAGAAATCTTGTTCGTGAAATTAGCAGAAAGAAAAAGATGCAACAACACTAGTTAAGTTGGTCCTTGCAACTGCTTTTATCAACATGATAAACTGATCCACTTCTGTCTCGTGTGATGCACAGCCAAAGTCTCTCCATCGACTGGATAATTGAAGGCATGTGCACAAACACACAGTATCTTTATTCTCAAAACAAAAGGTAAAGCTTCCTTTTCATCAGATGAAGAAATGACTTTCTAGAAAGATGGTCCCAACTTTTCCATCTTTTCTTCCTTAAATGCAATGAAATTTATGTTGTCTCCAAGAAAAAGGAGGACTGAACAGCTTCTCCGTGTCCTGCTGTTTCCTCCTGTAGATCCTCCCACAAGTTCCTTCAGGTTCGTCACTCAAAAGGAACGGTGCAAGCACAGTGGCAAATAGCTGAGATGAAGTGAGGAGGGCAGTTTGAAGTTACGCCAGGGAGTAGATGGTGTTCATCGGTGAGTGGAGCTCCAGACTTCCACCAAAATCCAACTCCCTGACATCTCTCCTGGTTCCTGTGTACTGGCCAATGAATGAGCCGTCCTCATTAAACGGTATCTCGCCCCCTTCTCCATATTCCACCAGACTGTCATCGCTGTCCGATCGCTTCATCATCGCCTCAATAGATGGCTGACCTCTTTGAAGCCCTCTTTCCTCCTCTCTACAAGAAAAAAAAAAACAATTAGAAGTATGTTTTGTGAATGCAAAACGACAGAAAAGATGCAAAATATATTGATTGAATCCCTTCTTATCAAATACTGGCAGCAGTAAACTAAACAGTATACATGTACATACCGCCGAGGGTAGGGCAGAGTAGAGACACGTGTGATCCTAAAATAAACAACAGTTTGTTTTAGATGAACACGTGAGAGGATTAATCACAGTTTTCATAATCCATTTACAATAGGTTTATAAAAGAACTAATAAACCAATAAGTATGCTGTTTACAGCTTGAAAATCTGTAGCATCTGCTCAGGATTGTACAACTGAAATGTCAATAGTGTCAATGTGTCAATGTTTAGTTTTCTCATACCTTTCAAGGGACCTTGAGTGGTTCAGTGCAAAAACAACAGGGTTTTGGAAAGAAAAGGAAGGGTTTAGATATAAAAAGTAGAGTTAAAAAATCTGAAATTAACATACATACGATCAAAGAGTTATAATAAATGAAACAAAAAATCTGATTTGATTTGTAGCTGTGCAGCATCATGCTCAAAGTTTATTAACATTAAACGCACCCTGCGGAATTTGAACCAATTTTAGCTCTATGGAGCAATGGTTTTAAATGAACTGCTCCAATTTTTGTGTGTTTTATGCACACGTAGGCATCTAGCATGATAAACATGGTTGTCTCTACTGTTCCAGTAGCGCTGAAAACACATTGCAATGTGCCAGGAAACACAAACATGAATTTTAACAGTGGGCGATTGGAATCAAGTTGGCTCAGCAGCTCCACAGAGCAACTTTCATTCATCAAACTACTAATGCTGATGCACAGCTACAGAGCAAATAGAAGAAAAAACTATTTTTTTTTACTTTTAACAATGACAGTGATTCAGTGTTATATAATAGAAAATATAATCACTCATTTGGTGCTGAATAATATCACATGCCCTTATATAATTTATAGTACAGGAGTAGTAAATGCTGGTTAAAGGTGCCCTAAAACCTCCTGCAGCTGTCTGTTGTGGTGCTTACCGATAATCAAATGACCCCTCTTGATCTTTGTCATCCACCGGCTCCAGTGAAATGTCCTTTTTTTCACGTACTGAAATGACATCATAGATACTTGATGTCATGGAGAAAGTGTCCTAACAAATGGTTGCAGCAACTTTTACTCTAGAATAGTCTGACTTAATAATTTAGTTATCATTCGGTTGATAAAACTGGCCAAGATAATGCCTTCAAGGGTTTTCTTTTGTCCAACGAGCAGGCAGTCTAAAATCCAAAGTCTGACTTAAGTGACTGACCCACTGTCAGAGTAGCTGTACCTGGGTATTTCCCCCCTCGGCTCCTCTTGATGAAGCACACGATGAGGAGGATGAGCACGATGAGAGCCACGGCACACATTATCCCAATGAACCACCCCTGGGTGGTGATGTCCACCTGGTCCTGAGCGTACGCTGAGACACACAAGGACACAAAGGCAACATCCATTCAACACTTCAAAGTGTTTATTTTCTACTAAACCAATTGTGTTGATGCACAAAGACAGTAGTAAATTACTTTCTGTGGTGTAGTGGGGCGACTCCTCTGTGTGCCATTCTCCTAACCCAAGCCGAGTTCGTGCTGCCACTGAGAATCTGTATCGAGTGTAGCGGTCGTATCTCCGGATTGAGAAGCTGGTTGTATTAGGAGGGAACTCCTCGACTCTCAGCTCCTCTCCTCTGGTGGCATTCACTGTGGAAAGAGTGGACATTTCTGTGCAGTAGGAGAACTATTGGTGCTAGTAGAATGCACACAACTGAGCTATTAGGCACCTCACCTGCTCAGTCAGTAGCTACACAAGTATTCATTACCCTCTTGAGAACATACTTCAGTGGTAGTCTGGCGTGTGAGTGCATATATAAGTGCGCTATTATCTGCTGCAGGGACCTAAACCGATTCCTCTTCTGGTACTAGAGCTTGGCTGTCCACCTACTTCATACTCTGAGAGTGTGTTTGAGAGTGTTTGGAATGGTGGATCGGCGTACCTGTCTGATACTTGAGGGAATACCCTGTAATGATACCATTGGGTTCTGCTGGCAGGTCCCAGTCAACATAAATACTATCCAGATGTCGCTGTTGGATCCTGAAGGATGTGGGAGCAGATGGAACTATACAGACAAATACACAGCAGGAGATGATAGATATTAGCCTACTTGAGCTTTCTAGAGGATGATCTATATTACTCCTGTGTCTTTGCCTTAGATTAGATACTGTTCTTACCTCCTTCAGGTGTTGAAAAGTGTATGCTATTACTTGGCGGTCCTTCGTATCGATTATTTGCCACTACTATGTACATCTTGTAGTTGCTATAGGGAATAAGGTTGGTGACAGTCCCAGAGGGCTCTGGCACATCGTCTGGAAACGATTTGGACTTCATCGCTCTGTTGACCCAGTGCCACCTCAGCTGGCTGCTGTCCCTCCAGTAGTACACCTGAGAGATGAGAGGCAACACACATTTTAAATCTGTTGCTCTTCCACAAAATGCTGCAGTGTTATTTTTATCAAACACACTAAGCGTTTTGGTCAAGGAACTTTGTCAAGCATTAAATTCACAGCAGAATCTGTGTACTAAATCCACCTGAAACAACCAATCAATAAACAAATCTCAGCCTTGAGCCAATTATAACATGAAAAATGTAATAAAAAATGCATCCTAACACAATACAAGCAATTGAAAATATAAAAAAGTTTTGCAAAAGATAATTTTTTATTTATGTATTTACTAGCAAAGTAAAATATACAAACGAGGAGAAGTAGATCAGACAGTGATCGTTCAGAACGGGAGTATCTTCTTAACAACACAAATTATGCAAACCTACACATGTTTCATAAGTCTGATATAAAGAAACTAAGAATAGAACCAATTCTGAATCGGAGCAAGCAATGTCAAGACTAATATTCCACAAAAATCAAATCAAAATTGTCAATATAATTTTCAGATAAATAGTCAAATGATACACAAAATATGGTCGTAATAAAAAAATTTGAATGAAAAGAACTAATTTTTTAAAAAAATGTCAATATATGTCATTCAAAATAAACAGTTTTTACTGACAATAGTCTTCTTATCTGCCTCCTCGATCCCTGTCACGGATTGACTCTCCCAGGGAAGTACAGTGTGTCCTCGGTTTCTACAGTCCATCAATATAAATGTAAGCTATATTTAAAGTGCATTGTGGTGTACCGAATTCACAGTAGACTCACCTTGTATTCTTTCAGTTCTCCCATAATAGAACCTCGTGTCACGGTGTCCCAGTGTACAGTCACCTGTGTGCTCTCGATGTCAGACACTCTGAGGTTCAGGGGTGCAGCTATAGGACCTTGGGGGAAACAGAGATGGCACAGTGCTTTGTCTTTGCTATCAGTGAACACACAGTACGTGATAAGAGAAACAACTTGTCCCGGACGTGTAAAAAAAAAAAAAAGAAAAGAAATAAAAGAGAAGGACCATAAAAACAACAAGGGATTACATTTAGAACACAATGAGAGGTTTCCTCCTCTGAAAGAAGTCACGGCTCTCTGTGTGTTAAGGTTCAGAAGGACTGTACACAGAACAATGTACTTTCCTTTCCTTTTATATCTGCTGACAAGTGACCTAACTAGAAAAATAACCTTCTGAAGAAAAATAACCTAAAAAAGGTGACAGAACTGCTTCCAACATTTAGATGGTGAGATGTGTAGAGAAACATCACATGAAATGCTTCCATGTAGGTCATCAATAGTCTGATGAATATGAAAATGATGTAAATTTCTGCAATTTCATGGACCATCAATCTCCCCGTGCCAAGGATGGGGGTGCTAATCATGGAGCTATACAAATGAAATTACTACTACAACTCTAAACCCACCTGAATATCTATAGGAGGTGTTGGAGGGACATGCTATGCAAATTTGTATTCATGTCCCTTTACATTAACTCACATTTTCTGCACAGTCAAAATGAACAACTTTTTATGCTCACAATGCACAGATTAATGGAGCAGTCATAATAAGAGTGGTGATTTTAGATGATGTTGCAATGCTGACATTTAAATGCATTATTTAGGCCAATTATGGACAGAAATTCAGAATAATGAAAGGAAAATATGTAACCTCTGATAGTTAAAAAGAATAAGACAATACGATCTGCCTCTCACCACATTCTATAACAGATCTTTGACAGCAGTCAGGAGGGAAATCTGGCTGTGGAGCAGGTCAGACTGTGAGACAACCGAACAAAATTAATGGCACGCCAGAAACCCAACTGATTGTTGGACAGACAGATAGTTGATCATTCCTGCAATTTAGCAGTAGCTGTCACCTCTGTCAAATCGAATGCCAGCTGCAACCAATCTGACAGAAACTGAGGTTGTAAATTTAGTTTGGGGAGAACGATGTGGGGTTAAAACTGAGGTTAATCTGCCCAGTGTTATGCTGAGCCTTAGACTGCTCTATATACCATCATCAAAACACCAAATAAGGTGATATATCTCTAAAGAATGCTTTGGTACCTGTAGTGGAGACCAAATAAATCTATGTGAAACTGCGCTGAAGTTGCTCTGGTGGCTCACTCACACTTTTGGATGGTTTCTGTATTACGATGCAGTGAATTTAGGTACTTACGGTCTTCACCAGAATACCCAATAACAACAGGAGACTCTGGTCCCATCCCAAAGTCGTTGACAGCCTGGACTTTGAGCTCATAAGGTGTGAAGGTGTCGGCATCATAGATGTAATATTTCAGCCACTTGGTGGTTGCGTTCTTCCACTCCTCTCGAGAATCTCTCCTTCTCCACCACACCAGATACTTAAGTTTGGGTCCGTTCCACTCTCTGTAGGTCAGAGGCTGAAAGCACAGATCACAGCAACCAGCAGGGTTTTTATTGTGATAGAAACTGAAGATATTGAACATTGGGTTTCACTTGGGTTCAGTCCTTATTACCTCCCAGCTGATCTCCATGTTGTTTCTCCATGTACCCACACCTTTTAAATTCTTTGGTATGACATCTGGAGCTGTGCAGAAAAAAAAGAGTGCAGTGGTATTGTTAATGGTGTGAAGGAATTGTTCTTAATGTTGGGAAACAAATATTGTAGCTAATAAATTTGAAACTGTTGACAGGAGATGTTAGATTAAGTCAGCTTAAAGATTGGAAGTTGCAGGAAACAGCTCAGCTGACTTTGTCCAAAGATAAACAAACCCATCTCATAGCACTTTTGAAGCTCATAAAATAACATGTTTTGTGTAAATGATTTACTCTGCAGAAAGACACAAGTTCAAAATCACACGTTAAGGGGTTTATGGGGGGGTAATGTGCGAGAACAGCTGAGAATTTCTCACAATGATAGGAAGTCTCTAGGAAGTCACTGCTTCTGGAAAAACTTAACTTATGTATCATTTTGTGTACTGATTAAGCAAACAAGAAATATCTTAAAGCTGGAATGCAGGAATTGTGCGTATAAATAAATGTCAGCCACATTTAAGCCCTTTACCAAATAGTTTGTACAATGCTGATTAAACCTGTAAGTTCTGGAAAATCTCTATACACGTCTCAGTAATATTAAATCTGGTGTCTGTGGTGACATTTCTATGCTTGGGAGTAATGATTGTGATGGTGATGATTTTACATCAGCCATAGATGATTGGTTTGCCAGAGCTGAAGAGGGAAGTGATTGTAGGAAAAGAAACAGAGTTGACGACAACAATTCGGTGAAAAGTTGGGAAGAATCTAAAAAAAGGTTTCTGGTGAAGAAATTCTGCATTCAGGGGAAAGATCACAGTCTAAATAAGAAAACAAGCATGTGTCAACAGTGTTTGTGTAATTACTTTCTCTGCCAGAAGGGGGAGACTAAAGTTTTGTACTGCAGGTTTAATTAGTGAGGTTTAGGCATGTTGGGAAGTGGATTTTTGTACTTTTAAACAGAGCCAGGCCAGCTGTTTCTCTCTACTTCCAGTCCTCAAGATAAGATAACCTACTCTGGTATTAGCCAATCAATAATCAAATTTCTCATTTTATCATATATCCCAGATTTAAAATTATGTAAAATGTGTCACATGCATACTTCCTCTGAATTTGTTGCCTCACACAACCAACATGGATTTCATTAACTTAAAACCTACGTGCACCGCTGGTCTGGAAGCGCGTAGAAGGACGACTGGGGCGACTCGCTCCGATTTCATTAATGGCGATGACCCTGAATTCGTAATAGGAGAAAGGTGCAAGGTGCAAAATGACAGAGTTGAGGGTCCCGGGGTACGTTGAAAGGTTTCTCCACTTCCCAGGCAGCCAGTCGTCATCGTCATACTGCACTAAGTACTCTGTAGGAAAGAAAAGCATGTAGAAATGCACACTACCACAAAAATTACTCCAAAAAAGTAATACTCAAGAAATGGATTTGTTTCTCTTAATTTATTTCACTGCATGGCTTTTACCTGTGATGGGGCTGTGGTTGCTGTCTCCAGGAACCCAGCTGAGTCTTACTGTCCGCTCATATGGATCTGACAACTCCAAGTTAGTAGGAGGATTTGGACGATCTGCAAACAAAAACGATAAGATTAAAAAGCCCAACACATTGTATGGTTAATGAAATACTGTTTATATTAAATGTGTCCTACCCATCACCATTAGGTGTGCTGACGCAGACTTCTGGTCCAGCTCATTCTTGATCACACATGTATAATTGCCTTCATCGCCTCTGTTTACATTAGTAATGACCAGATTTGATTCATCCAGAGAGATCCTGAGGAAGTGAACAAAGCCAATGTGAAAAAAAGACTTTATCTGCAGTTGTACCAACAGTTCTTATATATGTGATTTAATTAACATTCCTCTTGGAAGCTGTCCCTTTTACTGCTTTTCAACATCGAATCATGGTCAGTTTAGTTTGGCTGTAATGACAAGAATTTCCTTAAAAAAACTGAGTTTCATGTCAAAATGAAAACTGATTTTGCTAAAGTCAAAATCATGTTAGTTAATTAAAAATCTAAAATTCAGTGATTGCATAGGTATTCACCCCTTTAAAGTCACTCACCTAATTCAACATAGATGCAGCCAACTGCTGCTAAAAGTCACTCAATTAGTGAAATGACCACCATGGCAACCAAGACACCTATGACTTCTGAAAAAGTTACAAGTTTCACCAGCTGAGATGGGAAGTCAACTGGAAAAAGGTTCTTTGATCTGATAAGACCAAAATTTAGCTCGTTGGCCATCAGACTACATGCCATGTTGGGAAAAATGAAATTTATCCACACAGGCTCAATGTTGTAGTTGCAGCAAAAGGTGCATCTATGAAATACTGATTTGAATGGGATGAATGCTTAAGCAATCACTTATTTTATGCTATATATTGATCTTTAATCTTTAATTAATTGACATTACTTTTTAGAAAATTGGTTTAAATTATTAATTTTATCCTTTTTTTAAAAAAAAAATCCTTGTTGAAAAAGCTGGACTAAATTGGCCATGATTCAATGCTGTAAAGCAATGAAAAGGGGAAAATATCCAAGGTAGGAGAATACTTTATTAAAGGCATTGTACTTTTTAGATTGTGTATATTTTTCCAGAAGTACGTACCTCCAGCCAAGAGTGACATGCTTTTTGTTTTTTAACCAGTTGGTCGTGACAGGAGTAGTGATATCTGCTTTAACACCGCACTCTAAGCGTACATCAGTTCCACGCATGACTTTCATACTCTGTGGTTTTGTAACAATTATTATGGGTTCTGAGAAAGATAGATGACAAAAGAACTATAATATTACACATTTGAAAATAGTTTCAAGTCAAAGATTTTCCATATTAATGACTGAAACCCTCACCTTTGACCTCTATTCGGACCTGATTTTCATCTCTTCCTGCGATGTTGCTGATTATGCACAGGTAAGTTCCCTGGTCTTCTATCCGTATGCGTTTGATCTCCAGTGTCCCATTACTGTGGGTCTTAAAGCGATTTCCTTCAAGATTTCCTTGTCCATATTTGGACCTGTGTGAGTAAACCCACAAACACATACAGTCAGGTCCATTAATATTTGGATACTGACACAATTTTCAGCATTTCGGCTCTGTACACAGCCACAATGGGTTTGAAATTAAACAATCAAGTTGTGCTTTAAGTGCAGACTTTCAGCTTTAATTTGAAGATATTTACATCCAAATCAACAGTGTAGCAATGACAACACATTTTATATGTGCCCTCCACCTTTTGTTAAAGGTTTTTTTTGGGGGGCATTTTTAGCCTTTATTATAGAGGACAGTGGAGAGAGAGTGAATGTGGGGAGAAGAGTGGGGAAAGAAAATTTATTGTGGTGCCCAAATGATGAAAATTGTGTCAACGTCCAAATATTTATGGACCTGACTGTACATACACACACTGTGAGCTCATTTCTGAACTCACCCTTCACATTTAAGCATCAAACATTGGGTTCTTACCATCTCAGCTCTGGTACTGGAGACCCAAAGTAGCGGCAGTCTAATAAAGCATGACTACCTTCTATCACCTTTGTGAGTTCATTTCTTGGGCCAAGAATACGAGGGGTTGCATCTAGAGGAAAAAATAACAACTGTAACATCAGCCATGAATAATTAATTCAAACATACTTTTGCTGTACACTCGACAGAAGCAAAACTAAACAGTGGCTGAAGTGCATTGTGGTAAAGCTACAAGCAGCAGAGACATCTATTTTTCCTCTTCTATGAAGGAATCCTTTCTGTTTGTCAAATTTTAGTGCACAATGATCAAATCAGAAATTTAAAGGTTAAAAATGTCATTATTTATTCACAGCTTCAGTGATAATTAAATGTGTAAATTAATATAATGTGTTTTTAACAGGTCAGGGTTCAATTAGTGTTTTATGGATATTTTTCTTAATTCCTGAATCATGCAGTGACTGAGCTGAAAGATGTAATAAAGCTTTGGAGGACTCCAGATTTATTGAGATGCTACACAGTAATTTGATCCAATGTTACACAAACATATTGAGTATTGACACTTTAGAGTGAATTCGCTATTGTTTTAACTATGTATTTTACATGCTACTTAAAAGTTTTACATCCAGTAATCTAGATCTTAATAGATCTGTTATTTATATATACAGTATATGTGATCACTTTCTCTTCATCAGATGTACGTACACTGATTAGCCACAACATTAAAAAAAACTGCCGCTCTTCCTTTTTTGATTTGTTAGTTTTTAACGTCTACAGATTAACATTTAAGAAAATATTTTAAATTGTGTGTTAAGTTATGCAGAAATGAAGCAACTTTCATGTTTTCTTTGAACAGAAACTTTGTGTATTTTTACTATCGACAACCATTTAAAGGGTGCATAAAATGTGCTTGATAGTTGATTTTCTTTGTTTGTTTTTTTAACTATTGAATGGTGACCCTCTTGGCAAACTTTTTAAAAAATCTTCCACAACTTACTGCTTATTGATGACATTAAAAACAGCACTGTAAATGTCATGAATGACAGAGTAGGAACTTACGTAGCACATTGACAAATGCATTAGCCAATAAGTAACCAAACTGATTGGAAGCATTGCACTGATAGACAGCGGTGTTTGAAGCGCTCACAGAACGGAAGATTAGTGTGTCTCCTGACACCTGTCGGTTAGGCTGCGGATCAGCAGCTGGAAACAACACAGGAAGGAAAAATCTAGTTAGAATGGCTATTATATAGATACATATTTACAGTTCATAATCTCAAAAAACGTACTTTCAATTGGT
The DNA here is from genome assembly GCF_022539595.1 of Amphiprion ocellaris. Taxonomy (NCBI): domain Eukaryota; kingdom Metazoa; phylum Chordata; class Actinopteri; family Pomacentridae; genus Amphiprion; species Amphiprion ocellaris. The sequence goes on from NC_072773.1 coordinate 22,616,852, forward strand.
TCCCCATTGATGGACCAGCTGATTGTAGGACGAGGAGCCCCATCGGAACGACACACCAACCGTCCGTTTTCCTCTGGGGCCAAAATCAAATCAGTGGGCTTCTCTAACCAGAATGGAGCCGCTGTCAAATGCAAAGTATGTTAGCTGTCTGGAAAAGAATCAGGAAAACTGCACAGTGTATGTTTCAGAAGGCCTCACCTTTGACCCTGACAGTTATCGTGTGCTCGATGTAGCCCAACCTATTGGTAGCAGCGCAGGTGTATTCACCCACATCATCAAAGGATGCCTTTGGGATTTGAATCATCTTGTTGAAGTTCTTTACTTTCATGCGTGACGTCACTGCAAGGTCCTCTCCATCCTTGGTCCAGGTAATGCGGGGAGTTGGCCTTGATGATGATAAACAAGACTTTACACAGGATGACTTTCAGGAAATCAAAGTGAAAATACTGAACAGAAAACAGATACACAGCTACTTGTGGTGAAAGGTTAACGAGACCATTGAACGCACTATACAAAGACTTTATTTTGTTTCAACACTCACATTCCTGCAGCAATGCACTCCAGGAGCAGCTCCTCCCCTTGCAAGACCAGTATGGAGCTTGATGAACCTGTGGGAGACAACCAGGTGGGGGCAGCCTCTGCCACCGTACGAGCTACAGGGGAACACAATCAGAAGCCACCAGTCAGGAACACATCAACATTGATTTACCAGTTCTCTCTGACCATCAAGCAACATCTGACAAGTGTGCTAGTAAAGTCAGAAACTAATGGAGGACAGCTGAAGCAGAGCAGATAATCTCCACAGTCTGCAAGTTTACTTGGAGCAAAACAATGACGAAACAGCGTTTAGCCCGATATAAAATAAATTGGTGCTACTGATAAGTGGGACACTCACAAAGCCTCAGAATTTTTAAGGAAAAAGACATATTTTTGGTTATAAAAAGCCAAATTAGCAAGAATGAACAGAGCAGAAAGTGTATGTGTGCAGAAACAGTTGTGCCAAGTTTAGCCAGTTCAGCTTCCAACATATTTACATAGAAAATAGGATTTGGAAGAACTGAAAGCCACTTTGTCACTTGGTTGTAGTCCTTGTTTTGTTACTCTCACTAGCCTGTGCAGTCACCTCTAAATAAGAATAGAAATGTTTCCATCATATGTTAAAGACCCTGCTATGTCTCAGCTGACACTCCAGCTTGAATTATTTGCTTCCTTTGCCCCTATTGCACTTTGTTGTGCTTCTACATGAGGTAAACGTCTCACGGAGCTTACAGGTTATGCCTTTAAGCACCTTGACATGTATCTATGAAGCCAAAAATGTAAGTAATAGCAACAAAATGGATACCAGGAACTGTGAGGACACTAATACTCACTTGTAAGCACCTTCACTACCACAGGCATCTTCTGTTGAATGACATTCTTGTAGGGGAAGCGGGCATTACAGCAGTAATCAGCAACAGAGTCATTAATCAGCACATTAGAGAAATACAGATCTCCGTTGACTCCCATGGAAACCCTGCGGTCCGGCCGCACAGCCTGCATGGTAGGGAAAGCTGTCTGGATGGGCCAGTTGAAAGGTCTCGCATATGAGCCTGAAATGAAACAAGGTGTGAGTAAGTTTAAAGGAGATAGCTGTGGTCAAATCCATCTACGTTGCTCTGTTTATGCTTTTCTGCATTTGACCCTGAACTTCAGTGGTCCAGACTGTGTATCAGACACTTACAGCTGGACATCCAGTAGGTTTCAGGTTTTGGTGGGCCAGGCGGAGGGTCACAGGACAGGACCAGAGGCAAACCAGCACTAACCACCACAGGCTCCAGAATCTCCCTCGGCCACACAGGAGCTCCTGCGCAAACAGCAGAACAGTCAAGTTTGGCTGTTTTATGGCAGGGCTTGTTACAAATCTGAACAGAAAGATAATGGTTAAAGTTGAGCCCCATGGTAATAACTAGTTTAGTTGCAAAAAAAATCTATCAAGACCAAAAACAACAGTGAATTCATCTGGCAAAAAGTATGGTCTGTGTAGCTAAAATGTTTGTGGCATAGACAATGTTGTGAAAAAATGTGCACAGAGCAACACATGCTGTGAATTTTCCTGATGAGGGATCAATAAAGTTTGATCAATAAAGTTCTAGTTTTTTTTCTATTTTGACATGTCAAAATGGAAATGTAGACTCATTCATAGGACCATGAAAACTGTTGTGCAGAGTGGTCTATATAATGTCATTATAGGTGCAAAGTTACAAGATTCTTCCACGTTGTATTCATGTTGAAATTTAACAATATATTGCTTATTTTGACTTATTGAATGTTCAAATACATATACTTGGAAAACAACATTGGTCTTGACTGAAGTATATTATTTCTCAAATTAAACATCCTCCTACTGCACTATTACTGCTGTAAAAACTAAGTAGCAGCAAACTCAATCCCAGTTTATACACAATGCTGCTTGATTCATTTTTACAAAAAGCTTCCATGTCCTTTGTTGTGTGTATAACTGCTTCTGTTTTTAGCAGGAAGGATTTTAACAATAACTACATTTTTTTCTGTATGATTCTACCTGCATTTAAGATAATATTCAGGAGAAGTGCAAATGGATTCCCAGAGAGAGTGACAATTAAAGTCACATCACATGTGGTGACATTTATTTCAGATTCCTTTCAGTATTTTTTCTTTTAGTCAATTAGAGTCTAAATGTTGTAAACATGGAGGTCACAATTTGTGACATTTTGCCCACACTGTGAGGTCACTGTACATCTGCTGTTACTTGTGGCCACAAACAAACAGTTTATTCTTCTGTAGTGCCAACCCTGAACTTACTGTACAGCTGTAGTCTGATCTTATTGGAGTACGCTGATCCATACTCATTGGAGGCGATGCACTGATACTCTGCCTCATACTGTTCTGGATTGTTCTTGGCGTAGATGTCCAGAGTCCCTGAGCGCCTGCGCATCGATGCCTGGGAGTCACGTGCCACGTTGAAATACTTCCCGTTGCGCCTCCATGAGAAACTTCACGATTGAGTTTTTAAAAAAAAAAAAAAAAACAACAGAAAAACCAGTGAAGTTTCATGCCAAAAGTGATTCATCTGTTCAGTGTGCTGCTGCAGGTCTTACATAGGATGAGGGTTTCCTTTGGCTTCACACTCAATGACCATGGTGTCTTTGGGGTCAACAATATGCTCCTTCATCGACTGCTTTATGATGGTTGGGGGTTGTCTGACTGCAAGGAGAGAAATGAAACCCAAACGTATGTGATGAGACAGACACACATTTACAACCAGCTGAAGGACACATCTTCGTTGACTCACCCTCCAGAGGAATGTCCAAAGCCCAAACACTCTGCCATAAAAGTAGCAGCAGCGCCGGTTCGACCAGTGTCCCCATCTTCACAGTTCATTTAGTCCAGTAATAATGTTGGTCACCAATTCTCCTGCTTGTAAATTGAATAAAGAAATATAAAATACACTTACAAAACACTTACTTCAGTCAGAAGTCATTCATTCATAACAAACTGTTGAATGAGAAATGTTACAGTGTTTTATTGAAGGTTCACAGTCATCCACTTTGACATCAATGGATATTGCACAGCATTGGCACTTAGATTTCTTCATTTAAATAAGTGTACTACAATATTTTAAAAAAAATAATAATTTAATTGCAAGTAAAACTCCTTCATTCAAAATTGTATTTAAGCAAGTGTATTATCAGTTTATGTATCAAAGTAAAAGTATTTATTCTGTAGGAAAATAGCCTTGTGACTACTATTTTTTAAATTTTAATATTATTGAAGCAACTGTGTCTCTTGCATAGCATTTTTGCTGTTGTGGCTAAGTTAGCAGTTTATTATATTTACAAGATAAATAAGGGTTGTTAGATCTTAATGGGGTAGTAAAGAAGAAAAAACAATTCATGCTACAAAAATGTACATTTTTTTCCATTATTTTTTTTGCAATATTTGCTTTATTTTATATGTTTGGATGTAAATCCAGTGTTAAATTAACAATGTGAGACATTTAGCAGTAGAATCACCTGCTTTCAACTTTTGACAAGTAGCTCCAATTATAAGGCAGAAAAGTTGGAAATAATTTATTTAATAAAGAACAACGTATTGAATTTGATCAACTTATCCAATGTGCTTTTTTAAATAAAAAAAAGTGCTTTTAAATGAAAAATCCTAATCTGAAAAGTAAGGCTCACTGAAATGTGGTATAATGGGAGTGTAGTGGCATCATATTAAAGTACATGTAACTCACTGAAGTATTTTCTCTTGAGTACCATAACTTAGTAACTTATCAAGATCCCACTGGCGTATCAGATTCTCTATCACAATATTTTTTTTATAATTTTCTCACAGAGCAAACAACACCAGAACAGGCTATTAAACTCATTAAAGTGTCTCAAACTGACATGAAAATGAAGACCCTGAAGAACTGACAGGAGTAAACAGCGGTTAAGCATATCTGCATGATCTGATACAATTTATCTGTCAGATTTAACAAAGAGCGTCTCTCTAGATGTCTCTCCTCAAAATATTTTCCTCTAAATATTCATTGAACCATGCATCGTATTAGTGTGATGAAAACAAAAAGTTACGAGGACCTACCGCACTCATGTAAAGTCAAATCAGGGCTCTCTCCTCCCCATCTCTGTGGCTTCCCCGACGCATCAATAATCCAGTGACTTTTCTCCAGGAAATTATTCTTGTTTGTGTAGTATAGCAATTAATGCCTCAGTCCCTCAAATATCAGGTCAAGAACCCTTGAGGAGTTGATACCCGTCAGTAATTGAGTTTCTGTGTGTCACTGCCACTTACACTCTGCCCACCCAGCTCATGAATAATGAATGAACCCCATACAACACCTACACTTCACCCACTTCACTGTTCAGGCCAGGCTCGCATAAATCTGAACAGTTTGTCCTCGTCAACCACAAAGTTTGTCCGCACAATACGTAAACTGGAGTTCCAAGAAATAAATGAATTTAATACACCAGTGGTTGGAGGAGGATTTTATATGGAATGACCTATTTTCCTGGAGCCTGATTTTTCTTTATTGCAGTGGAATACTGTTTGTTTTCAGCTGGTTCAGTGTGAGAAAAATTTGCTTTGCGCACAAGATTAGGCAAAATGAAAGAACGTAACAATCCAGATAAGACAGATTGCATTGATGTTGGTTTTGATGACATCAAAATGTGGGTTTTATTGTGGACGGGAGGGAACTGGGCAGCGGAGAATGAAAGCAATTGTTTCCATCATATGAATTTTACATGTTTTACAAATTTCAAGTCACATGACTTTCTGACAAAGGCTGGAAATATCCAACTTCTGGTCTCACATAGCCAGACCCATTGTCACAGCTAACTTCCAGATATAAGAAATACATTTTAAACCTCTTCCATACAGCCCTGCATTTTTAATTCCCCTCAGTTTTCCAAAATACCAGTTAGAACCTATCCTCGTTTTGGGAAACGGATTTGTCTGCATACCGCCATTCACATGTAAAAGAGAGGAGCAAAAGGTTGCTACCATTCATCTGAGAAAATCCTATGGGGGGAAGAAGCAATTTTCTTTTCCTGGAAAAAGTGCCAAAGATACAGGAGAAGCTGTATTTGTGTAAAACAAAAGCCATCTCACGGCTGTCGACAGAGTCCTGACCTGTGTAGGCTTTCAGGCATTCACATGGGACTGCATATGCAGACCAGCACTGACTGGACTAAACAATGGCTTGGTGGGGAGGTGGGGTAAAATGAGGTGACCCTGCAACTTACAGATGAAATAAAACCTGTACTTACAAGCCAAAAATCAAAACGTGTGCATGCATCATTCATATTTTGAGTCAGTGCACTTGTGATGTAACCTGCTGCAATTTATAGCTCATGTTTTTTTTATCCTCTTGCCCTCATCTCCTTCTCTATGTTAACATCTGAAATTCAACTGAACTGCTTCACATAGAGCACAAAAGCAGGAGGGGTATGCTGAGCCTCTTGGCTATCAGAATGGGCTTTTCTCCCCATACATTGGACTGAAGCAGGCCTGGAAGTGAGCAGTGATCAGTGCCATGCACCAGATTGCACAGTGAAGAGGCACAGAGGCGGATAAAGCCAGCTGAGTGACGACAAAAAGGTCTCTATGCTCGCGGGTCTCCTTTGGCACGAGCGTCCAGAGCTCGGGTAAGAGCAGATGGCATGTGAGAGGGAGTGTTCAACCACACAAGCTGCCCGTTCAGACCCGGAGCACCTATCATTTGCACTTTGACGTCACTGCATCGGGGAAAGCACAAGAGGAGGATGGAGAGAAACTCCTGTAGAAGAGGACGCAGACCAAAATTACATCATCACTACTGTACAATTAAAACAATACTGTCTCTCAAAACTGAACACAGACTTTCTGTTTCGGGTCAACTGTGACAAGAAATATACATGCATGGGGCATGAGGGGGTCACTGAATGGTTTGATGAACAAGAAAATCATGTGAAACAACACTATGGCCTTCGCAGGCACCTGATTTCAACCCAAATGAATACCTCTGGGAGACTGTGGACTGACATGTTAGACAACAAAAGCACCAATTGAGAGAATTTCTTATGGATGAAGAGGAGTTTCATCCCTGTAGTAGGCTTGTAGAATCACTGCTAAGGTGCACTAATGTTGCATGTGAAGGCCCAACACCTCACTAAGAAACTTTACGTTGATATTGCCTCTAATTTTTCACTCACCTGTAAGTGCTCCTAACATTCTGCTCATCCACACATGAGAGAATATAAATGCTAAATGCTAATGTCAGCTCACAAGATGCTGATGATTATCAGGTGTCATGTTGCCACGTCAAACATTGCAGTTTCACTTATTGCATGCTATTATTTTGCATGAAGCACACTGACAGGAATAGAAAAAAGGTCAGAAATGGAGAAATGGCAATTAATGAAAGAAAAGTCACGGGATGCGCCAAGTGATGCACCATTAACTATATATGTGATAGTCATGAATAAACAAGACAGCTATAACAACTTGAATGTGTGTAATAGTATGAAAAGGCAAATACAGTTATACTGACTAGGATCTTGTACAAGAGGTTAAAATATTCCTGTCATATTTGTTAAAAAGACTTCAGAAACTGTTAAATATGTTGTTACAACTGTTAAATATGTTGTTGTTAAAAATGGTAAAAGCTTTAAGAACTGTTAAAGATCTGGGGGTTGAAAAGTTGTCGGGATCTGTGATCCACTTGTTCGGGCTTATGATCATGATTGATTGCTCATGCCTGCGGAAGCCGGAAGTCGGAGCTCTCCACCGCTATGCTTCATTCGGACTGGAGCTGCCGAGGAAGCATTGCACATCGTGAGCGTGCTCTTTTTCATCCTCTTCTTCAGGTATGACTTGCATGAAATATAGTTTTCATGGTGTTTATATGAATTGTGTTAATGTACTATGTTAATTGAGTGTGCGTTTTGGAGCATTATTTTGCGGGTTATTGAGACAAAATGTTTGAATGAGCTGTCTGTCTAGCTAGCTAAAAACGATTCGTAGCCGCGACCAGCACGTGCGTGTCACATGGACGACAGTGGTATGTTGCCGTTTGGGACTGTGTTTTATATATTTTAGGATTTATGTATTGTTTATGAACTTGTTATTTGAATATTCATGTAAAGAGATTGTTGTTAGTATGTATGTTTATTCCTTGTAATAAATTCGGACTGGAGCTGCCGAGGAAGCATTGCACATGTGAGCGTGCTCTTTTTCATCCCCTTCTTCAGGCCATAACATTTTGGAGGCACCGCTGGGATTGAACATGACGAGGGCCAGCTGTCCAGGATAGACGTCCAGATCATCATTCAACCCTCTACATCTACAGCCAAGGTGGATGAGCCTGTGTGGTGATTCAACAACTGCGTAGAGAGACTTGCCTGCGACCTGAGGTCTGCCGCTGGTGCCAGGGGAGCTGCGTTGTCCACTCTACAAAGGAAACGTTATACATCACACGGATCCTGTCCACAGGTCAGAAACTGAAATGGATTCCTCAGAGAAAGAAGATTTAAAATTGGAAGTTGGAGGTGCACTGTATACACTGACAAGAGATGCTTTGATCAAAGTTTGTGACTTTCTAACTATTGCTGGATCAAAGTTTGAAAAGGTATCAGGAAAAAGTCGTTCATCGCTAATTTCACGTGACAAGATACTTAGACAGAGAAGAGTCAGATAACCTTGAGGATCAGGGTATGGCAGAATTACTGACCTTAAAAGATAAAATTGCTGAGTTACAACAAGCTGCTGAAAATAGTGTGCTAGAACAAGTAGCCGGTGATGTTAAACAGGCAGATGTGGAGCTAGAGCAGGTTGTGCAACCTTCAGAGGGAGAACATTTACAAAAAGAGATAGAGAAATTACAGGTTGCATTAGCATTATCACTCCAGGAGAAAGCAAACCAAATCAGTGGGACCAAACAGTCAGTGAGTGGGGAAAGTAGTAGTGATCAAGAAGACCATGTTCCTCCTCAACAGACTCCGCAACCTCGTCTGTCATTACAATGGGGCAGGGAATTCAAAATATCAGGCCAGATTGGGGAACCAGGACAAAGAGACAACCTCACATTTTCTAGCCTAGCACACCAAATTGAGCAAGGCATTATCAAGGGATTCCCTGAAATAGAAATAGTCGATGCAGTGATTCGGGCAATTGCACCAGGCTTACACCTGCGCAGCTACCTGGAGGGCAAAACAAACTTTACCTACCCTAAGAAGAATTCTCAGGTCCCATTACCAAGAGAAGGGGGCAACAGAACTGTACAAACAACTCGCTTCAGAGGTCCAAAGCAGCAAAGAAATCCCACAACATTTCCTGATACGAGCCCTGGATTTGAGACAGAAAATTCTGTTTGCATCGCAGGAAGCAGAATCTGGCCTCAAATGTGATCCTGTCCTTGTGCAGAGTATGTTCCTTCATACTGTCCTCACAGGATTGCAAAATGATAGTATTCGAAGTGACCTTCAACCATACCTGCAACAAACAACAAGTGATGAACTGCTCCTTGAGAAACTGAACATTGCCTGCACAAATGAAGCAGAGAGACAAAATAAAAAGAAACTACTTGCCCAGCAAGTGTGAACTGTTTAAACATAAGGTCCGCTACCTGGGAAGAGTTGTTTCAGTTGAAGGCAGTAAAATCGATCCAGCAGATACCATCGCTGTGCGAGCCTTGAAAGATAAAAGACCAAGCAATGTGGGAGAGCTACGAGCTGTCATGGGTCTGTTAAGTTATTATAGGCAATACATACAGAACTTCTCTCGTATTGCTGGACCACTTTATGATTTGTTGAAAGGGACAGCAGAAGACAACAGTGGGTTACAAAACAGGATCAACACAAGACGAGGTATAGGAAAGACTAAAGGGGTGCCCTCACACAAACCCATTCTGTGGACTGAAGAACACCAATGTGTATTGGAGCAGCTGATAGACTGCCTGGTTGAGCCACCAGTCGTCGGGTTCCCAGACTTCTCAAAACCCTTTGTCCTTCATACAGATGCCTCAAGCCATGGTCTCGGAGCAGTCCCGTACCAGCATCAGAATGATAAACTCCGTGTGATAGCATATGGCTCTCGAACATTGACTGCTTCTGAAAAGAACTACCATCTGCATTCAGGGAAATTGGAATTTCTTGCTTTGAAGTGGGCGATCACCGAGAAATTTAGAGATTACCTGTATTATGCACCTACCTTTGCTGTGTTCACTGACAATAATCCACTGACCTATATCCTGTCAAGCGCTAAACTCAATGCAACTGGATGCAGGTGGGTCGCTGAGCTTGCAGACTTCCACTTTACCATTCGATATCACCCTGGTAAAGAGAATGTGGATTCTGACAGTCTGTCGAGAATGCCTCTGAATATTGAGATGATGGGTCAGTGTACTGAAGAGTTAGCAACAGACTGCGTGGCAGCGATAACACAAGCTATTGAGTCACAAGAATCAAGGTCACCACAAGTTTGCCCAGAGGTTAGCTCTCTCCAATGTCCAGCAGCCAGTGGTGAGACACACAAACCATTTTCTGTTACTGAGATCCAACATGCACAGCGAAATGACCAGGCTATTGGTCCAGTAATGCAGTGTAAAATCAAAGACAAAAAGACATTAGGACATGACTTTAATTCCCTCAGTATGCAAAGTAAATGTCTCCTGCGTGAATGGGAGAGACTTCATGTTGATGAAGATGGCATTCTCCACAGAAAGACGGCAAACAAAACACAGCTAGTCTTACCTGAAAAATATAAGACCACTGTACTAAAGCAGCTGCATGATGAAATGGGCCCTCAGGGGATTGATCGAACAACATCATTGATCAGGGATAGATTCTTTTGGCCTTACATGCAGAAAGAAATTGAACACTATGTGGCAAGGACTTGTACATGTTTGAAACAAAAGACACCATGTACAGAAACAAGAGCACCTCTCACCAGTATTGTCACCACACAGCCATTTGAACTAGTGTCGATAGATTTTCTCCACTTGGACAAATTTAAAGGTGGATATCAGTACATATTGGTAATTATCGATCATTTCACTCGTTTTGCACAGGCTTATGCCACCACCAACAAGTCTGCTAAAACAGTTGCTGATTGAATATTTAATGACTATGCTTTAAAGTTTGGATTGCCAGCTCGAATACATCACGACCAAGGTGGTGAATTTGAGAACCAGCTCTTGGCCCAGCTAAAAAAGAACTGTGGTGTACTAGGGTCGCGAACGACACCCTACCACCCCCAGGGAAATGGGCAAGTTGAGCGCTTTAATCGCACATTACTGCAAATGCTAAAGACACTGACTGACAAACTGAAGACAAACTGGAAAGAATCCTTGAACAAGTTGATCTATGCATATAATTGTACACGAGCTGAGGTAACAGGTTTCTCCCCTTTTTACCTTCTTTTTGGAAGGTCTCCAAGATTACCTATTGACCTCTTATTTGGCCTCACCACTGAGACAGGGAAAACTGACCATCGAACATATATGGAGAAATGGAAATATGAAATGCAGGACGCATATGACATAGTACAAGCGAATGCAAAGAAGTCAACAGAAAGGAGTAAAAGACATTACGATGGGAAGGTGAGAAGCTCAATATTGTATCCTGGTGCTCATGTCCTTATCAGAAATCTGACACCAAGAGGAGGCGCAGGGAAGCTTCGTAATCATTGGGAGAAGAATATCCATGTTGTGATCCACAAGGTTGGAGAGGACATCCCAGTCTATGAAGTCAAGCCTGAGCAGGGAAGAGGGAGATCAAGAACTATGCATCGCAACCTGTTACTACCATGTGATCACTTACCCTTGGAAATCCAGCCAACGACAGTGAAACAACAGAAAAGGATGACAGAGACAGTCTCAGAAAATGTGGATGGTGGAGAGGAGGAAAATGAAGATGAATGTTTGTACTATGACAGACCGGTAGTACCACTTCAGGTGCCCATAGTGGACAGGACTAGTGAGACTGCTGTTATGCAGGACAGTGACCAAGAGATGACACTGTTGAGTGCTGACAGGCTACTGATTGAAGAAAGGCCCACCAATGAGTCTGAGACACAGCAGGATGAAAATGTGCTGCAAGTGGATGGTAATCAAAGTGAAGATGAAGAGCCAGTTGAAAGAGCTCAGGATGACATTCCAGAATCCCCATATTCATGTCTTGGTGATGGTGATAGAGAATCAGGGCATCAATTACCAAGAAGACAAAGGCGACCCCCTAAAATCTTGACTTATGACCAACTTGGGACCCCAGTATGATATAGTGCCGCACATGCAAATGAGATGCCTTACCAGTACCAACCTATGCTATATGGGTATAGACACGTTCAGCCAGTGACAATGTGGGCAAATCCATTCCAAGTTTATCATCCCCTATTTATGCAGGGATGCTAGTCATATAAAAAAAAAAAAGGAAAAATGATTCAGGTTGTTTAGTGTATTTAGTACAATACTGCTTGAGTGAAAAGAAAAGATCACTAGGTTTAGTGAAGTAATGGATAAGAGTACACCTGTGTTGGTTGTTATGAAAAAAAAACAGTAACTATGTTGTGATCACCTTCAAAACAGTTTAGATAATTGGAACATAAGGTTTGGGAATGTGATGTTGGGACGACATCTAATTTTGCAGGGGAGTGTGTGATAGTCATGAATAAACACAAAGACAGCTATAACAACTTGAATGTGTGTAATAGTATGAAAAGGCAAATACAGTTATACTGACTAGGATCTTGTACAAGAGGTTAAAATATTCCTCTCATATTTGTTAAAAAGACTTCAGAAACTGTTAAATATGTTGTTAAAACTGTTAAATATGTTGTTGTTAAAAATGGTAAAAGCTTTAAGAACTGTTAAAGATCTGGGGGTTGAGAAGTTGTCAGGATCTGTGATCCACTTGTTTGGGCTTATGATCATGATTGATTGCTCATGCCTGCAGAAGCCGGAAGTGGGAGCTCTCCACCGCTATGCTTCATTCGGACTGGAGCTGCCGAGGAAGCATTGCACATCGTGAGCGTGCTCTTTTTCATCCTCTTCTTCAGGTATGACTTGTATGAAATATAGTTTTCATGGTGTTTATATGAATTGTGTTAATGTACTATGTTAATTGAGTGTGCGTTTTGGAGCATTATTTTGTGGGTTATTGAGACAAAATGTTTGAATGAGCTGTCTGTCTAGCTAGCTAAAAGCGATTCGTAGCCGCGACCAGCACGTGCGTGTCACGTGGACGACAGTGGTATGTTGCCGTTTGGGACTGTGTTTTATATATTTTAGGATTTATGTATTGTTTATGAACTTGTTATTTGAATATTCATGTCAAGAGATTGTTGTTTGTATGTATGTTTATTCCTTGTAATAAATTCGGACTGGAGCTGCCGAGGAAGCATTGCACATCGTGAGCGTGCTCTTTTTCATCCTCTTCTTCAGGCCGTAACATATATATATATATATATATATATATATATATATATATATATATATATATATATATATATATATATATATATATATATATATACACATATATATACATATATATATGTGCGCCAATCTGATATTCCCCAAGATATATTTGACAGGCTGATGGCACTAGAGGAAAAATCAGGGGAACACCAAAAATCATATGGATTAATTTTCTAGGCCAGATTTCATGATAATCCATTCACATTTATTGAGCTATTTCAATCTAAGTAAAAGTGATAAGCAGACAACACTGCCTTTTACACATGTGTGCTACTAGTGTGGCTAAAAACACAAAGATCCGTGGATATTCAGCGCCACGATCTTCTTCACAGTTCATTTAAAGTTAAAAATTATTTTGATCTGTCTCTGTAACTTTGTTGCCACGTCACAAAAAGTGATGTTCATTCATGTCGAGAGCTGCACAATATTGCATTCACTCCCCCCACTTCTCAACTCAGACTATGACATCATTAAAACCTTGACTTCCATTGACGCCTGCCTTGAACAACAGCTGCAAGAAGTAAAGCTCTCCTTCACATGGCAACACCCACTCCAGAGTATCTTCATGTGCTCTAATTCTGCACACATAATTTCCAGAAACTAGCATTTACACTTTGCTACAGAAGATTCACCTGGTGAAGGTTAGGGATCTTACCTTTGTTTTTTCTGCTTCTTGGTCCCTTTTTCCACACGTTGCACTGAAAGCTCCTACCTTCTTCTCATCTTCAGTCACGGTTGATTCACAGCAGCATCTCCACACTGAGCTTCAGCTTTGCAGCATCATTTGGTCTTAGTGTTATTTTTCACTCCATCGTCCTAAAACAGGTGACAGGGTGAGCTAACAGAGGCTCATGTGGCTGCTTCTAGCCTGGGTCACACGCCTGGCAAACAGGGCCCCGAGAGCCAGTTATAATAAATCCATTGTGAAATCCACACATAAATATAACGTCATCTCCACTCTGATGGGAGAGGAAAGTTAAACAAAACTGCCACGTCATGCAATAACCAGCAGATTAGGTTTTAGTGTCATCCAGGGACTATCCAACAAAAATCCAAGTTTTTTTTTAAGAGGGCAAATAATATTTAGCATTTTTTCATGTGTGCTGTTTATGATTTTCAGTGTGCTCAATAGGGGGGTGGGTCTCTGACCTAGTATCTTCACTCTGGCTGGCACGAATACACGCTCAGTCACACAAAGCGTTTCTGTCTGCAACAAAGTCAGTCTATTGTGGACAGGGAGGGCACAGCTTCCAGACACATGGGGGGAATTTAACCCATCGCATTCAAGTAACTGTATGACTTCTCCCTCAATGATAAACTCCTTAAATTATTTATTCATTCAATTAATGGAAAAAACTGAGATTGACGTTGAATGTGTTCAACCTAAGAAAGAAAACTATGAAGAAGACAATGAAAAGTCTTATAGATATTAATTTATTGAGAACAAATACTCACAAACACCAACTGTAATGTCACATGAAAGCAAAATTTATAGTTTATATTACATTCTATGATCCTGACAAGTACAGTTACACATAAAGTAATAACCATATACATATATTGAATTATTCTCATGTGTGCAACAAACAAAAATGTATTGATAAAGTGCATCTGAGTGCTTATTTCATAAATAAGTGCTTGTTCTATGTTAACCCTTTAGAACCCAGCGTAGCGCCGGCGCTACGTTTTGCATATTGATTTTTGATTGGCTGTAGATTTTAAACCAGATAAGATAGATTGATAATTCTTTTTGCATATAAAATCTGGGGAGTTACACTAACGTTTCACACATTCACCAGGTCTCAGGGTGCTTTTTCGTTGCAGTGATGGGTTTGTAAAAATACACAATAAAGCGCACACAACAAAACTCTTTATAAACCAGACCACCGGTATTTGGAGGACTTCTTACGTTGAAATAAGCGTGATCACGTTGTGGCCATGACCTGTCACATAATTCTTATGTGTCCATACCCGAGAGGCTCCCGTCCCCATCAACAGGAAGTGAAGTTATTGCCGGGAGTTGTAGTTTTTCAGCCGACTACAACTGTAGTTTTCGGCTGTAGCCTGCACAGATACGAGCTGTCACTCGTTTCAGTCCCACTTTTTTTTGTTTTTTTTTTTTTACAAAAACATTCAGACACACAGCCCACACACACACCAGACATCCGCCACGGTCCGTGTACGGATTTGGTAATTGGATTTTCCGTTCTGAAACGGGTATTGAAAAACAAAAAACGAGTGGTTATTTGATTTTCGTTTTAAAATACAAAAATTAAAATTGATATACAAGGCGTTTTTCCTTTTCATTATCAAAAAGGGATATACGATTTTTTGTTTAAAAAAATGCTTTGATTTTCGTTTTATATTGAGAATAACAAGAAAGTAAAAGCAGTAAGAGACAGAAACGAAAAAAGGTCAATTTTTTCATTTTCTCAGACCGGAAGTGGTCATCAGCAAGTGTGGAGCCAAACAGAGTACGGTGCATTGACTGTATATACATATTTTTTCGTTAGTTTTCATGGTCAGAATGAGAGATCAGGTGGCTGATCTTAAAATAAATCAACACTGATTTTTTTATAGAGCGTTAAATTTTTACGAAGCGAGGGGGCGGGACTACTTGATTGACAATCCGGTCTGGAATGATTGACAGGTCCTATGGAGGAGGAAGCAGAGACTCTGTTCTCCTCGTTTGGATTAATTCTAATATAATAACTGTTGGTTTATTTATCGGTGGAGCAGCAGACCATTTTCCACAGACAGTTTTCCTGCCCGTTGGCTTGTTTTAACCAGTTTTCTACCTTCGGCTGATTCTACCAGCAGACACTGAAAGGACTCTAATAGTTCGGTAAGTAAATGTTTATTTTCGTATCGGTGCCGCTTTTAATGCACTTTATATGCAGCTTTAGTGTCAGATGTAACGTGTGCCATGCACTCCAGATGTTGGTGGAGTTTGTTTCAGTGTGTGTTGACCAGAGAAGAAAGTTAGCATAGTAAATATTAGCTTTAATGTTAGCAATGCTAACCGAGCTAGCTGCTAGTCGTAGCCTGATTAAAGCTAACGTAGCATCAAGCTAATGTGTTGAGTTTCATGTAAACAGCTGAAGTGTGTTGTGTTCCTGTAATGTGGTTCATTAAGTTCATAAAACTGTGGCTGGTTGACATTAATGTAACGTTCAGGAAACTTAAATGTGATTAAAACAGTAACGTTAATGTTCTAGTTGTCAGTAATCAGCTTTAATTTGACACTAAAACAGACTCTGATAGTTTTAAATGACGTCAGTTTCATTAATTTGTTGAAAATTGTCTCATTTGTTGTTGTGATGTTGCTGCTGATTCATTAAAAGCAGATGATCCATGTTGAAGATACGTTTAGTTCTAGTATCAGAAGTACAAGAAGGAAAATGGAAGTTTATTTCTGCTACGTCAAAGATTTCAGGATTAAAATAACTAAATGAGTCTTTATGCCTCAAACTTTATTTTTACAATAAAGAAATAATGAAATAATCACAGATAATAAAAATATAAATAGCAGAGAAAACCTGAGAGAATAATTTCCTTAAAAGTCTGTGAAGGAAAAGCAGCTTTTTTATCCTGAAAGATCAGAATCAGCTCCAACATCTGCATCTGACAGCATCAAGTCAACCAGAAAGAAAAGAAAAAAGAAAATGACTTCTTTCTGATCACATCTGTCCTGCTGCTCACATTCTTCACATTTATAGTCCACTTTTAAAAGTTCAGCAGAGAGGTGCTCTGCTTTGGACTGTGATGATGTCGTCGGTGACGTGGAGAGTGAAGTTTCCTTTTCACCCACAGCGTGCTTTAGGACAGCCGGGTCAGACTTGATGTTTGAAATACTGACTGACAGCTCAGATTTAACTGTCTGTAGTTCCGTTTTGATGGGTGTTAAACTTCACTCAAAGCCGCCAGGAGCTGGGTCTTTAAAATAACCGCCGTCTCGTTACAGAGTGAAAGTAGCAGTTCCTCCTTAAGGTCAGAGATTGCAGCATCTGAGGGCCTCTTCAAAAGAAGACGTAGTTGATGAAGGCGTTCTGGAGCAGGACCACAAAGACCACGACCAAGCAGCCTTGAGATCTTAGGCAGCGTCTCCCTCAGGTGGGTGTCAACGGTGTTCACGGTCAGGTCTGTGGTAATCCTGTCAAAAAACAAAACAGAAAAAAATCTAGACTATAAATCAACATGTAACCAAAACACTCTGTGTATAATGCAATAGTATAGGATGTAGTTCAGAAAATGTCAAAGTATAGTATACTTTTCAAGAATAACATAGTATGGCCTGTAGTTCATAGTATAGCATGTCGGCAAAAAACCCCAACCGATTATTATGTGGTTCAAAAAGTGCAAAATGATAGGATGTTGCCTAAAATTGTCATGTATGATATGTGGTTCAAAAAATGTCATAGTGCAGTATATTGTAAAAATAGTATGTTTTTCAAGAAAACATCAGAGTATATGTCGTCTAAAAAATGCCATAGAATAATTCATTGCACAAGTAAAAGTATAGTAATTTTTAAAACTGTTCAAATTCTTATATGTTGCTAAAAAACTAAAACAAAAAAAAACCGTCATAGTAATATGTCAATTTAAAAAGCCTACAGTATAGAGTGTCGCCCAACAAACGTCATAGTATAGCATGTCGCTCTACAAATGTCATAGTATAGCATGTCGCTCTAAAAATGTCATAGTACAGCATGTCGCTCTAAAAATGTCATAGTATGGCCTTTGGTCCAAAAAACGTCATAGTATAGCATGTCACCCAAAAAATGTCATAGTATAGCATGTCGTCCAAAAAACATCATGGTATAGCATGTCGCTCTAAAAACATTATAGTATAGCATGTCACTCTAAAAATGTCATAGTGTAGCCTTTGGTCTAAAAACGTCATAGAATAGCATGTCGCCCAATAAACGTCATAGTATAGCATATCGCTCAAAAAACGTCATGGTATAGCATGTCGCTCTAAAAACGTCATAGTATAGCATGTCGCTCTAAAAACGTCATAGTATAGCCGTTGTTCCAAAAAACGTCATAATATAGCCTTTGGTCCAATAAACGTCATAGTATAGCATGTTGCTCAAAAAACGTCATCGTATAGCCTTTGTTCCAAAAAAATGTAATAATATAGCATGTTGTTCAAAAAACATCATAGTATAGCATGTCTCTTTAAAATTGTCACCGTATAGCATGTCCAAAAAACGTCAGAGTATAGCCTTTGGTTTAAAAACGTCATAGTATAGCTTTTGGTCTTAAAACGTCATAGTGTAGCATGTCGCGCTATAAGCGTCATAGTATAGCATGTCGCTCTAAAAACGTCATAGTATACCATGTCGCTCAAAAAACATCATAGTATAGCCTTTGGTCCAACAAACATCATAGTTTAGCATGTTGCTCTATAAACGTCATAGTATAGCCTTTGGTCCAAAAAAATGTCATAGTATAGCATGTTGCTCTAAAAACGTCATAGTATAGCCTTTGGTCCAAAAAACGTCATAGTATAGCTTGTCGTCCAAAGAACATCATGGTATAGCATGTCACTCTAAAAACATCATAGTATAGCCTTTCGTCCAAAAAACGTCATAGTATAGCATGTCGTCCAAAGAACATCATAGTATAGCAAGTCGCTCTTAAAACGTCATAGTATAGCATGTCGTCCAAAGAACATCATAGTATAGCGTGTCACTCTAAAAACGTCATATTATAGCATGTCATCCAAAAAACATCACAGTATAGCATGTCGTCCAAAACACGTCAGAGTATAGCCTTTGGTCTAAAAACGTCATAGTATACCATGTCGTTCAATAAACGTCATAGTATAGCCTTTGGTCCAACAAACATCATAGTTTAGCATGTCGCTCTAAACACGTCATAGTATTATAGCATGTCGCCCAAGAAATGTCATAGTATAGCTTTTGGTCCAAAAAAACATCATAGTATAGCATGTCGCCCAAAAAACGTCACAGTATAGCATGTCGCCAAAAAAACGTCATAGTATAGCATGTGGCTCAAAAAACGTGATAGTGTAGCATGTCGCTCTAAAAATGTCACAGTATAGCATGTCGCTCAACAAACGTCATTGTATAGCATGTCGTCCAAAAAACGTCAACGTATAGCATGTCGCTCTACAAACGTCATTGTATAGCATGTTGTCCAAAAAACGTCATCGTATAGCATGTCGTACTTGAAATGTCATAGTATAGCATGTCGCTCTAAAAACGTCATAGTATAGCATGTCGCCCTAAAAACGTCATCGTATAGCATGTCACTCTTGAAACGTCACAGTATAGCATGTCGCTCTAAAAACGTCACAGTATAGCATGTCGCTCTAAAAACGTCATAGCATAGCATGTCGCTCTAAAAATGTCATACTGTAGCATGTCGATCTAAAAACGTCATAGTATAGCATGTCGCTCTAAAAACGTCATAGGATAGCATGTCGCTCTAAAAACATTTTTTTGTGCCAAAATTCATCATGATTTTTTTTTTAAAGAAAACCTTTCTGGTGTGTTTTTCGCAGCCTGCTTTACATTATTTCATCATATGGCATGTTTTCACAACATGTTGAAAAATCGCATTTTTTTTCCGGCATAGTATACTATGGCGTTTTTTTTTTTGCGCCAAAATTCATGATGATTTTTTTTCAAAGAGAACCCTTATGGAATGTTTTTCATGGCCTCCTTTACATTATTTCATCATATGGCAAGTTTTCACGTCGAAAAATGACATTTTTCGACATAGTATACTATGGCGTTTTTTTGCGCCAAAATTCATGATTTTTTTTTCAAAGAAAACCTTTCTGGATTGTTTTTCACTGCCTACTTTACGTTATTTCATCATATGGCACGTTTTTACAACATGTTGAAAAATCGCATTTTTTTTCCGGCATATGGCGTTTTTTTTTGCGCCAAAATTCATGATGATTTTTTTTCAAAGAGAACCCTTCTGGAATGTTTTCCATGGCCTCCTTTACATTATTTCATCATATGGCATGTTTTCACATGTCGAAAAATGACATTTTTCGACATAGTATACTGTGGCTTTTTTTTTGCGCCAAAATTCATGATGATTTTTTTTTTTCAAAGAAAACCTTTCTGGAGTGTTTTTCACGGCCTCTTTTACATTATTTCGTCATATGGCACATTTTTACAATATCTTGAAAAATCGCATTGTTTTTTCGACATAGTATACTATGGCGTTTTATTTGCGCCAAAATTCATGATGATTTTTTTTTCAAAGAAAACCTTTCTGGAGTGTTTTTCACGGCCTCTTTTACATTATTTCGTCATATGGCACATTTTTACAACATCTTGAAAAATCGCATTGTTTTTTCGACATTTTATATCTTATATATGGGCTATTTTAGTACATGTTTCTAAGTATTTTGCATGAATACATGCATTTTCCCAGTTCCCAGTGACAGTGGTGCAGGTGGCCAGCTGGTATCTCCTTAGACACTTGCATGCCAAAAACGACCAGGAACTCATGAATGTCCTTTTGCAACATGCCAAAATGAATGGAGATCAAAGATTGCTGGAGTTTCATTCACTGCTTTTATTTGCGCCAAAATTCATGATGATTTTTTTTCAAAGAAAACCTTTCTGGAGTGTTTTTAACGGCCTCCTTTACATTATTTCATCATATGGCACGTTTTTACAACATGTTGAAAAATTGCATTGTTTTTTCGACATAGTATACTATGGCGTT